>NW_027490126.1:710538-914171 GCF_050948175.1 Xylocopa sonorina | reverse complement strand
TTGAAGTGTAGACGAGGAATACATAACACTACGCAAATCATATTATATCTTACCATGAAACATAGAAATGAGATGCGATATCGCGTTTTAAGAATCATAAGAACGCTATTGCTACGATACGTAGACATCTGCAAACGCTATTTCCTTGCAAGGAAGTGTCGCATTTACATTCATTTGAAGTGTAGACGAGGAATACATAACACTTCGCAAATCATATTATATCTTACCATGAAACGTAGAAATGAGATGCGATATCGCGTTTTAAGAAGCATTAGAATTCTATTGCTACGATTGGTAGACATCTGCAAACGCTATTTCCTTGCAAGGAAGTGTCGCATTTACATTCATATGAAGTGTAGAAGAGGAATACATAACACTTCGCACATCATATTATATCATACCATGAAACATAGAAATGAGATGCGATATCGCGTTTTAAGAAGCATTAGAACTCTATTGCTACGATAGGTAGATATCTACAAACGCTATTTCCTTGCAAGGAAGTGTCGCATTTACATTCATTTGAAGTGTAGACGAGGAATACATAACACTTAGCAAATCATATTATATCTTACCATGAAACACAGAAATGAAATGCGATATCGCGTTTTAAGAATCATAAGAACTCTATTGCTACGATACGTAGACATCTGCAAACGGTATTTCCTTGCAAGGAAGTGTCGCATTTACATTCATTTGAAGTGTAGACGAGGAATACATAACACTTCGCAAATCATATTATATCTTACCATGAAACATAGAAATGAAATGCGATATCGCGTTTTAAGAATCATAAGAACTCTATTGCTGCGATACGTAGACAACTGCAAACGCTATTTCCTAGCGAGGAAGTGTCGCATTTACATTAATTTGAAGTGTAGACGAGGAATACATGACACTTCGCAAATCATATTATATCTTACCATGAAACATAGAAATGAGATGCGATATCGCGTTTAAGAATCATAAGGACTCTATTGCTACGATACGTAGACATCTGCAAACGCTATTTCCTTGCAAGGAAGTGTCGCATTTACATTCATATGAAGTGTAGAAGAGGAATACATAACACTTCGCACATCATATTATATCATACCATGAAACATAGAAATGAGATGCGATATCGCGTTTTAAGAAGCATTAGAACTCTATTGCTACGATAGGTAGATATCTACAAACGCTATTTCCTTGCAAGGAAGTGTCGCATTTACATTCATTTGAAGTGTAGACGAGGAATACATAACACTTAGCAAATCATATTATATCTTACCATGAAACACAGAAATGAAATGCGATATCGCGTTTTAAGAATCATAAGAACTCTATTGCTACGATACGTAGACATCTGCAAACGGTATTTCCTTGCAAGGAAGTGTCGCATTTACATTCATTTGAAGTGTAGACGAGGAATACATAACACTTCGCAAATCATATTATATCTTACCATGAAACATAGAAATGAGGTGCGATATAGCGTTTTAGGAATCATAAGAACTCTATTGCTACGATACGTAGACAACTGCAAACGCTATTTCCTAGCGAGGAAGTGTCGCATTTACATTCATTTGAAGTGTAGACGACGAATACATGACACTTCGCAAATCGTATTATATCTTACCATGATACATAGAAATGAGCTGCGATATCGCGTTTTAAGAATCATAAGAACTGTATTGCTACGATACGTAGACATCTGCAAACGCTATTTCCTTGCAAGGAAGTGTCGCATTTACATTCATTTGAATTGTAGACGAGGAATACATAACACTTCGCAAATCATATTATATCTTACCATGAAACGTAGAAATGAGATGCGATATCGCGTTTTAAGAAGCATTAGAATTCTATTGCTACGACTGGTAGACATCTGCAAACGCTATTTCCTTGCAAGGAAGTGTCGCGTTTACATTCATTTGAAGTGTAGGCGAGGAATACATGGCACTTCGCAAATCGTATTATATCTTACAATGAAACATAGAAATGAGATGCGATATCGCGTTTTAAGAATCATAAGAACTATATTGCTACGATACGTAGGCATCTGCAAACGCTATTTCCTTGCAAGGAAGTGTCGCATTTACATTCATTTGAAGTGTAGACGAGGAATACATAACACTTCGCAAATCGTATTATATCTTACCATGAAACATAGAAATGATATGCGATATCGCGATTATGAAGCATTAGAATTCTATTGCTACGATAGGTAGACATCTGCAAACGCTATTTCCTTGCAAGAAAGTGTCGCATTTACATTCATTTGAATTGTAGACGAGGAATACATAACACTTCACAAATCATATTATATCTTACCATGAAACATAGAAATGAAATGCGATATCGCGTTTTAAGAATCATAAGAACTCTATTGCTACGATACGTAGACATCTGCAAACGCAATTTCCTAGCGAGGAAGTGTGGTATTTACATTCATTTGAAGTGTAGACGAGGAATTCATAGCACTTCGCAAATCATATCGTATCTTACCATGAAACATAGAAATGAGTTGCGATATCGCGTTTTAAGAAACATAAGAACTGTATTGCTACGATACGTAGACATCTGCAAACGCTATTTCCTTGCAAGGAAGTGTCGCATTTACATTCATTTGAAATGTAGACGAGGAATACATAACACTTCGCAAATCGTATTATATCTTACCATGAAACATAGAAATGAGATGCGATATCGCGATTATGAAGCATTAGAATTCTGTTGCTACGATTGGTAGACATCTGCAAACGCTATTTCCTTGCAAGAAAGTGTCGCATTTACATTCATTTGAATTGTAGACGAGGAATACATAACACTTCACAAATCATATTGTATCTTACCATGAAACATAGAAATGAAATGCGATATCGCGTTTTAAGAATCATAAGAACTCTATTGCTACGATACGTAGACATCTGCAAACGCTATTTCCTAGCGAGGAAGTGTGGTATTTACATTCATTTGAAGTGTAGACGAGGAATACATAACACTTCGCAAATCATATTATATCTTACCATGAAACATAGAAATTAGATGCGATATCGCGTTTTAAGAAGCATTAGAAAGCTACTGCTACGATACGTAGACATCTGCAAACGCTATTTCCTTGCAAGGAAGTGTCACATTTACATTCATTTAAAGCGCAGTCGAGGAATACATAACACTTCGCAAATCATATTATATCTTACCATGAAACATAGGAATGAGATGCGATATCGCGTTTTAAGAAGCATTAGATATCTAATGCTACGATACGTAGACATCTGCAAACGCTATTTATTTGCAAGGAAGTGTCGCATTTACATTCATTTGAAGTGTAGACGAGGAATACATAACACTTCGCAAATCATATTATATCTTACCATGAAACATAGAAATGAGATGCGATATCGCGTTTTAAGAATCATAAGAACCCTATTGCTTCGATACGTAGACAACTGCAAACGCTATTTCCTTGGAAGGAAGTGTCGCATTCACATTCATTTGAAGTGTAGACGAGGAATACATAACACTTCGCAAATGATATTATATCTTACCATGAAACATAGAAATGAGATGCGATATCGCGTTTTAAGAAGCATTAGAAATCTATTGCTACGATACGCAGACATCTGCAAACGCTATTTCCTAGCGAGGAAGTGTCGCATTCACATTCCTTTGAAGTGTAGACGAGGAATACATGACACTTCGCAAATCATATTATATCTTACCATGAAACATAGAAATGGGATGCGATATCGCGTCTTAAGTATCATAAGAACTCCATTGCTACGATACATAGACATCTGCAAACGCTATTTCCTTGCAAGGAAGTGTCGCATTTACATTCATTTGAAGTGTAGACGAGGAGTAGATAACACTTCGCAAATCATATTATATCTTACCATGAAACATAGAAATGAGATGCGATATCGCGTTTTAAGTATCATAAGAACTCTATTGCTACGATAGGTAGACATCTGCAAACGCTCTTTCCTTGCAAGGAAGTGTCGCATTAACATTCATATGAAGTGTAGACGAGGAATACAAAACACTTCGCAAATCATATTATATCCTACCATGAAACATAGAAATGAAATGCGATATCGCGTTTTAAGAATCATAAGAACTCTATTGCTACGATACGTAGACAACTGCAAACGCTATTTCCTAGCGAGGAAGTGTCGCATTTACATTCATTTGAAGTGTAGAAGCGGAATACATAACACTTCGCACATCATATTATATCATACCATGAAACATAGAAATGAGATGCGATATCGCGTTTTAAGAAGCATTAGGACTCTATTGCTACGATAGGTAGATATCTGCAAACGCTATTTCCTTGCAAGGAAGTGTCGCATTTACATTCATTTGAAGTGTAGACGAGGAATACATAACACTTCGCAAATCATATTTTATCTTACCATGAAACATAGAAATGAGATGCGATATCGCGTTTTAAGAATCATAAGGACCCAATTGCTACGATACGTAGACATCTGCAAACGCTATTTCCTTGCAAGAAAGTGTCGCATTTACATTCATTTGAAGTGTAGACTAGGAATACAAAACACTTCGCAAATCATATTATATCTTACCATGAAACATAGAAATGAGATGCGATATCGCGTTTTAAGAATCATAAGAACTATATTGCTACGATACGTAGACACCTGCAAACGCTATTTCCTTGCAAGGAAGTGTCGCATTTACATTCATTTGAAGTGTAGACGAGGAATATATAACACTTCGCAAATCGTATTATATCTTACCATGAAACGTAGAAATGAGATGCGATATCGCGTTTATGGAGCATTAGAATTCTATTGCTACGATAGGTAGACATCTGCAAACGCTATTTCCTTGCAAGAAAGTGTCGCATTTACATTCATTTGATTTGTAGACGAGGAATACATAACACTTCGCAAATCATATCATATCTTACCATGAAACATAGAAATGAGTTGCGATATCGCGTTTTAAGAATCATAAGAACTGTATTGCTACGATACGTAGACATCTGCAAACGCTATTTCCTTGCAAGAAAGTGTCGCATTTACATTCATTTGAAGTGTAGACGAGGAATACATAACACTTCGCAAATCGTATTATATCTTACCATGAAACATAGAAATGAGATGCGATATCGCGATTATGAAGCATTAGAATTCTGTTGCTACGATAGGTAGACATCTGCAAACGCTATTTCCTTGCAAGAAAGTGTCGCATTTACATTCATTGGAATTGTAGACGAGGAATACATAACACTTCACAAATCATATTATATCTTACCATGAAACATAGAAATGAAATGCGATATCGCGTTTTAAGAATCATAAGAACTCTATTGCTACGATACGTAGACATCTGCAAACGCTATTTCCTAGCGAGGAAGTGTGGTATTTACATTCATTTGAAGTGTAGACGAGGAATTCATAGCACTTCGCAAATCATATCATATCTTACCATGAAACATAGAAATGAGTTGCGATATCGCGTTTTAAGAATCATAAGAACTGTATTGCTACGATACGTAGACATCTGCAAACGCTATTCCCTTGCAAGGAAGTGTCGCATTTACATTCATTTGAAGTGTAGACGAGGAATACATAACACTTCGCAAATCATATTATATCTTACCATGAAACATAGAAATGAGATGCGATATAGCGTTTTAAGAATCATAAGAACTCTATTGCTACGATACGTAGACAACTGCAAACGTTATTTCCTAGCGAGGAAGTGTCGCATTTACATTCATTTGAATTGCAGACGAGGAATACATAACACTTCGCAAATCATATTATATCTTACCATGAAACGTAGAAATGAGATGCGATATCGCGTTTTAAGAAGCATTAGATTTCTATTGCTACGATTGGTAGACATCTGCAAACGCTATTTCCTTGCAAGGAAGTGTCGCATTTACATTCATTTGAAGTGTAGACGAGGAGTAGATAACACTTCGCAAATCATATTATATCTTACCATGAAACATAGAAATGAGATGCGATATCGCGTTTTAAGTATCATAAGAACTCTATTGCTACGATAGGTAGACATCTGCAAACGCTCTTTCCTTGCAAGGAAGTGTCGCATTAACATTCATATGAAGTGTAGACGAGGAATACAAAACACTTCGCAAATCATATTATATCCTACCATGAAACATAGAAATGAAATGCGATATCGCGTTTTAAGAATCATAAGAACTCTATTGCTACGATACGTAGACAACTGCAAACGCTATTTCCTAGCGAGGAAGTGTCGCATTTACATTCATTTGAAGTGTAGAAGCGGAATACATAACACTTCGCACATCATATTATATCATACCATGAAACATAGAAATGAGATGCGATATCGCGTTTTAAGAAGCATTAGGACTCTATTGCTACGATAGGTAGATATCTGCAAACGCTATTTCCTTGCAAGGAAGTGTCGCATTTACATTCATTTGAAGTGTAGACGAGGAATACATAACACTTCGCAAATCGTATTATATCTTACCATGAAACATAGAAATGAGATGCGATATCGCGTTTATGAAGCATTAGAATTCTATTGCTACGATAGGTAGACATCTGCAAACGCTATTTCCTTGCAAGAAAGTGTCGCATTTACATTCATTTGATTTGTAGACGAGGAATACATAACACTTCGCAAATCATATTGTATCTTACCATGAAACATAGAAATGAGATGCGATATTGTGTTTTGAGAAGCATTAGAACTCTATCGCTACGATACCTAGACGTCTGCAGACGCTATTTCCTTTCAAGGAAGTGTCGCATTTACATTCATTTGAAGTGTAGACGAGGAGTAGATAACACTTCGCAAATCATATTATATCTTACCATGAAACATAGAAATGAGATGCGATATCGCGTTTTAAGTATCATAAGAACTCTATTGCTACGATAGGTAGACATCTGCAAACGCTCTTTCCTTGCAAGGAAGTGTCGCATTAACATTCATATGAAGTGTAGACGAGGAATACAAAACACTTCGCAAATCATATTATATCCTACCATGAAACATAGAAATGAAATGCGATATCGCGTTTTAAGAATCATAAGAACTCTATTGCTACGATACGTAGACAACTGCAAACGCTATTTCCTAGCGAGGAAGTGTCGCATTTACATTCATTTGAAGTGTAGAAGCGGAATACATAACACTTCGCACATCATATTATATCATACCATGAAACATAGAAATGAGATGCGATATCGCGTTTTAAGAAGCATTAGGACTCTATTGCAACGATAGGTAGATATCTGCAAACGCTATTTCCTTGCAAGGAAGTGTCGCATTTACATTCATTTGAAGTGTAGACGAGGAATACATAACACTTCGCAAATCATATTTTATCTTACCATGAAACATAGAAATGAGATGCGATATCGCGTTTTAAGAATCATAAGGACCCAATTGCTACGATACGTAGACATCTGCAAACGCTATTTCCTTGCAAGAAAGTGTCGCATTTACATTCATTTGAAGTGTAGACTAGGAATACAAAACACTTCGCAAATCATATTATATCTTACCATGAAACATAGAAATGAGATGCGATATCGCGTTTTAAGAATCATAAGAACTATATTGCTACGATACGTAGACACCTGCAAACGCTATTTCCTTGCAAGGAAGTGTCGCATTTACATTCATTTGAAGTGTAGACGAGGAATATATAACACTTCGCAAATCGTATTATATCTTACCATGAAACATAGAAATGAGATGCGATATCGCGTTTATGAAGCATTAGAATTCTATTGCTACGATATGTAGACATCTGCAAACGCTATTTCCTTGCAAGAAAGTGTCGCATTTACATTCATTTGATTTGTAGACGAGGAATACATAACACTTCGCAAATCATATTGTATCTTACCATGAAACATAGAAATGAGATGCGATATTGTGTTTTGAGAAGCATTAGAACTCTATCGCTACGATACCTAGACGTCTGCAGACGCTATTTCCTTTCAAGGAAGTGTCGCATTTACATTCATTTGAAGTGTAGACGAGGAGTAGATAACACTTCGCAAATCATATTATATCTTACCATGAAACATAGAAATGTGATGCGATATCGCGTTTTAAGTATCATATGAACTCTATTGCTACGATAGGTAGACATCTGCAAACGCTCTTTCCTTGCAAGGAAGTGTCGCATTAACATTCATATGAAGTGTAGACGAGGAATACAAAACACTTCGCAAATCATATTATATCCTACCATGAAACATAGAAATGAAATGCGATATCGCGTTTTAAGAATCATAAGAACTCTATTGCTACGATACGTAGACAACTGCAAACGCTATTTCCTAGCGAGGAAGTGTCGCATTTACATTCATTTGAAGTGTAGAAGCGGAATACATAACACTTCGCACATCATATTATATCATACCATGAAACATAGAAATGAGATGCGATATCGCGTTTTAAGAAGCATTAGGACTCTATTGCTACGATAGGTAGATATCTGCAAACGCTATTTCCTTGCAAGGAAGTGTCGCATTTACATTCATTTGATGTGTAGACGAGGAATACATAACACTTCGCAAATCATATTTTATCTTACCATGAAACATAGAAATGAGATGCGATATCGCGTTTTAAGAATCATAAGGACCCAATTGCTACGATACGTAGACATCTGCAAACGCTATTTCCTTGCAAGAAAGTGTCGCATTTACATTCATTTGAAGTGTAGACTAGGAATACAAAACACTTCGCAAATCATATTATATCTTACCATGAAACATAGAAATGAGATGCGATATCGCGTTTTAAGAATCATAAGAACTATATTGCTACGATACGTAGACACCTGCAAACGCTATTTCCTTGCAAGGAAGTGTCGCATTTACATTCATTTGAAGTGTAGACGAGGAATATATAACACTTCGCAAATCGTATTATATCTTACCATGAAACGTAGAAATGAGATGCGATATCGCGTTTATGAAGCATTAGAATTCTATTGCTACGATAGGTAGACATCTGCAAACGCTATTTCCTTGCAAGAAAGTGTCGCATTTACATTCATTTGATTTGTAGACGAGGAATACATAACACTTCGCAAATCATATTGTATCTTACCATGAAACATAGAAATGAGATGCGATATTGTGTTTTGAGAAGCATTAGAACTCTATCGCTACGATACCTAGACGTCTGCAGACGCTATTTCCTTTCAAGGAAGTGTCGCATTTACATTCATTTGAAGTGTGGACGAGGAGTAGATAACACTTCGCAAATCATATTATATCTTACCATGAAACATAGAAATGTGATGCGATATCGCGTTTTAAGTATCATAAGAACTCTATTGCTACGATAGGTAGACATCTGCAAACGCTCTTTCCTTGCAAGGAAGTGTCGCATTAACATTCATATGAAGTGTAGACGAGGAATACAAAACACTTCGCAAATCATATTATATCCTACCATGAAACATAGAAATGAAATGCGATATCGCGTTTTAAGAATCATAAGAACTCTATTGCTACGATACGTAGACAACTGCAAACGCTATTTCCTAGCGAGGAAGTGTCGCATTTACATTCATTTGAAGTGTAGAAGCGGAATACATAACACTTCGAACATCATATTATATCATACCATGAAACATAGAAATGAGATGCGATATCGCGTTTTAAGAAGCATTAGGACTCTATTGCTACGATAGGTAGATATCGGCAAACGCTATTTCCTTGCAAGGAAGTGTCGCATTTACATTCATTTGAAGTGTAGACGAGGAATACATAACACTTCGCAAATCATATTTTATCTTACCATGAAACATAGAAATGAGATGCGATATCGCGTTTTAAGAATCATAAGGACCCAATTGCTACGATACGTAGACATCTGCAAACGCTATTTCCTTGCAAGAAAGTGTCGCATTTACATTCATTTGAAGTGTAGACTAGGAATACAAAACACTTCGCAAATCATATTATATCTTACCATGAAACATAGAAATGAGATGCGATATCGCGTTTTAAGAATCATAAGAACTATATTGCTACGATACGTAGACAACTGCAAACGCTATTTCCTTGCACGGAAGTGTCGCATTTACATTCATTTGAAGTGTAGACGAGGAATACATAACACTTCGCAAATCGTATTATATCTTACCATGAAACATAGAAATGAGATGCGATATCGCGATTATGAAGCATTAGAATTCTATTGCTACGATAGGTAGACATCTGCAAACGCTATTTCCTTGCAAGAAAGTGTCGCATTTACAGTCATTTGAATTGTAGACGAGGAATACATAACACTTCACAAATCATATTATATCTTACCATGAAACATAGAAATGAAATGCGATATCGCGTTTTAAGAATCATAAGAACTCTATTGCTACGATACGTAGACATCTGCAAACGCTATTTCCTAGCGAGGAAGTGTGGTATTTACATTCATTTGAAGTGTAGACGAGGAATTCATAGCACTTCGCAAATCATATCATATCTTACCATGAAACATAGAAATGAGTTGCGATATCGCGTTTTAAGAATCATAAGAACTGTATTGCTACGATACGTAGACATCTGCAAACGCTATTTCCTTGCAAGAAAGTGTCGCATTTACATTCATTTGAAGTGTAGACGAGGAATACATAACACTTCGCAAATCGTAATTATATCTTACCATGAAACATAGAAATGAGATGCGATATCGCGATTATGAAGCATTAGAATTCTGTTGCTACGATAGGTAGACATCTGCAAACGCTATTTCCTTGCAAGAAAGTGTCGCATTTACATTCATTGGAATTGTAGACGAGGAATACATAACACTTCACAAATCATATTATATCTTACCATGAAACATAGAAATGAAATGCGATATCGCGTTTTAAGAATCATAAGAACTCTATTGCTACGATACGTAGACATCTGCAAACGCTATTTCCTAGCGAGGAAGTGTGGTATTTACATTCATTTGAAGTGTAGACGAGGAATTCATAGCACTTCGCAAATCATATCATATCTTACCATGAAACATAGAAATGAGTTGCGATATCGCGTTTTAAGAATCATAAGAACTGTATTGCTACGATACGTAGACATCTGCAAACGCTATTCCCTTGCAAGGAAGTGTCGCATTTACATTCATTTGAAGTGTAGACGAGGAATACATAACACTTCGCAAATCATATTATATCTTACCATGAAACATAGAAATGAGATGCGATATAGCGTTTTAAGAATCATAAGAACTCTATTGCTACGATACGTAGACAACTGCAAACGTTATTTCCTAGCGAGGAAGTGTCGCATTTACATTCATTTGAATTGCAGACGAGGAATACATAACACTTCGCAAATCATATTATATCTTACCATGAAACGTAGAAATGAGATGCGATATCGCGTTTTAAGAAGCATTAGATTTCTATTGCTACGATTGGTAGACATCTGCAAACGCTATTTCCTTGCAAGGAAGTGTCGCATTTACATTCATTTGAAGTGTAGACGAGGAATACATAACACTTCGCAAATCGTATTATATCTTACCATGAAACATAGAAATGAGATGCGATATCGCGTTTATGAAGCATTAGAATTCTATTGCTACGATAGGTAGACATCTGCAAACGCTATTTCCTTGCATGAAAGTGTCGCATTTACATTCATTTGATTTGTAGACGAGGAATACATAACACTTCGCAAATCATATTGTATCTTACCATGAAACATAGAAATGAGATGCGATATTGTGTTTTGAGAAGCATTAGAACTCTATCGCTACGATACCTAGACGTCTGCAGACGCTATTTCCTTTCAAGGAAGTGTCGCATTTACATTCATTTGAAGTGTAGACGAGGAGTAGATAACACTTCGCAAATCATATTATATCTTACCATGAAACATAGAAATGAGATGCGATATCGCGTTTTAAGTATCATAAGAACTCTATTGCTACGATAGGTAGACATCTGCAAACGCTCTTTCCTTGCAAGGAAGTGTCGCATTAACATTCATATGAAGTGTAGACGAGGAATACAAAACACTTCGCAAATCATATTATATCCTACCATGAAACATAGAAATGAAATGCGATATCGCGTTTTAAGAATCATAAGAACTCTATTGCTACGATACGTAGACAACTGCAAACGCTATTTCCTAGCGAGGAAGTGTCGCATTTACATTCATTTGAAGTGTAGAAGCGGAATACATAACACTTCGCACATCATATTATATCATACCATGAAACATAGAAATGAGATGCGATATCGCGTTTTAAGAAGCATTAGGACTCTATTGCTACGATAGGTAGATATCTGCAAACGCTATTTCCTTGCAAGGAAGTGTCGCATTTACATTCATTTGAAGTGTAGACGAGGAATACATAACACTTCGCAAATCATATTTTATCTTACCATGAAACATAGAAATGAGATGCGATATCGCGTTTTAAGAATCATAAGGACCCAATTGCTACGATACGTAGACATCTGCAAACGCTATTTCCTTGCAAGAAAGTGTCGCATTTACATTCATTTGAAGTGTAGACTAGGAATACAAAACACTTCGCAAATCATATTATATCTTACCATGAAACATAGAAATGAGATGCGATATCGCGTTTTAAGAATCATAAGAACTATATTGCTACGATACGTAGACACCTGCAAACGCTATTTCCTTGCAAGGAAGTGTCGCATTTACATTCATTTGAAGTGTAGACGAGGAATATATAACACTTCGCAAATCGTATTATATCTTACCATGAAACATAGAAATGAGATGCGATATCGCGTTTATGAAGCATTAGAATTCTATTGCTACGATATGTAGACATCTGCAAACGCTATTTCCTTGCAAGAAAGTGTCGCATTTACATTCATTTGATTTGTAGACGAGGAATACATAACACTTCGCAAATCATATTGTATCTTACCATGAAACATAGAAATGAGATGCGATATTGTGTTTTGAGAAGCATTAGAACTCTATCGCTACGATACCTAGACGTCTGCAGACGCTATTTCCTTTCAAGGAAGTGTCGCATTTACATTCATTTGAAGTGTAGACGAGGAGTAGATAACACTTCGCAAATCATATTATATCTTACCATGAAACATAGAAATGTGATGCGATATCGCGTTTTAAGTATCATAAGAACTCTATTGCTACGATAGGTAGACATCTGCAAACGCTCTTTCCTTGCAAGGAAGTGTCGCATTAACATTCATATGAAGTGTAGACGAGGAATACAAAACACTTCGCAAATCATATTATATCCTACCATGAAACATAGAAATGAAATGCGATATCGCGTTTTAAGAATCATAAGAACTCTATTGCTACGATACGTAGACAACTGCAAACGCTATTTCCTAGCGAGGAAGTGTCGCATTTACATTCATTTGAAGTGTAGAAGCGGAATACATAACACTTCGAACATCATATTATATCATACCATGAAACATAGAAATGAGATGCGATATCGCGTTTTAAGAAGCATTAGGACTCTATTGCTACGATAGGTAGATATCTGCAAAAGCTATTTCCTTGCAAGGAAGTGTCGCATTTACATTCATTTGAAGTGTAGACGAGGAATACATAACACTTCGCAAATCATATTTTATCTTACCATGAAACATAGAAATGAGATGCGATATCGCGTTTTAAGAATCATAAGGACCCAATTGCTACGATACGTAGACATCTGCAAACGCTCTTTCCTTGCAAGGAAGTGTCGCATTAACATTCATATGAAGTGTAGACGAGGAATACAAAACACTTCGCAAATCATATTATATCCTACCATGAAACATAGAAATGAAATGCGATATCGCGTTTTAAGAATCATAAGAACTCTATTGCTACGATAGGTAGACATCTGCAAACGCTCTTTCCTTGCAAGGAAGTGTCGCATTAACATTCATATGAAGTGTAGACGAGGAATACAAAACACTTCGCAAATCATATTATATCCTACCATGAAACATAGAAATGAAATGCGATATCGCGTTTTAAGAATCATAAGAACTCTATTGCTACGATACGTAGACAACTGCAAACGCTATTTCCTAGCGAGGAAGTGTCGCATTTACATTCATTTGAAGTGTAGAAGCGGAATACATAACACTTCGAACATCATATTATATCATACCATGAAACATAGAAATGAGATGCGATATCGCGTTTTAAGAAGCATTAGGACTCTATTGCTACGATAGGTAGATATCTGCAAACGCTATTTCCTTGCAAGGAAGTGTCGCATTTACATTCATTTGAAGTGTAGACGAGGAATACATAACACTTCGCAAATCATATTTTATCTTACCATGAAACATAGAAATGAGATGCGATATCGCGTTTTAAGAATCATAAGGACCCAATTGCTACGATACGTAGACATCTGCAAACGCTATTTCCTTGCAAGAAAGTGTCGCATTTACATTCATTTGCAGTGTAGACTAGGAATACAAAACACTTCGCAAATCATATTATATCTTACCATGAAACATAGAAATGAGATGCGATATCGCGTTTTAAGAATCATAAGAGCTATATTGCTACGATACGTAGACATCTGCAAACGCTATTTCCTTGCACGGAAGTGTCGCATTTACATTCATTTGAAGTGTAGACGAGGAATACATAACACTTCGCAAATCGTATTATATCTTACCATGAAACATAGAAATGAGATGCGATATCGCGATTATGAAGCATTAGAATTCTGTTGCTACGATAGGTAGACATCTGCAAACGCTATTTCCTTGCAAGAAAGTGTCGCATTTACATTCATTTGAATTGTAGACGAGGAATACATAACACTTCACAAATCATATTATATCTTACCATGAAACATAGAAATGAAATGCGATATCGCGTTTTAAGAATCATAAGAACTCTATTGCTACGATACGTAGACATCTGCAAACGCTATTTCCTAGCGAGGAAGTGTGGTATTTACATTCATTTGAAGTGTAGACGAGGAATTCATAGCACTTCGCAAATCATATCATATCTTACCATGAAACATAGAAATGAGTTGCGATATCGCGTTTTAAGAATCATAAGAACTGTATTGCTACGATACGTAGACATCTGCAAACGCTATTTCCTTGCAAGGAAGTGTCGCATTTACATTCATTTGAAGTGTAGACGAGGAATACATAACACTTCGCAAATCATATTATATCTTACCATGAAACATAGAAATGAGATGCGATATAGCGTTTTAAGAATCATAAGAACTCTATTGCTACGATACGTAGACAACTGCAAACGTTATTTCCTAGCGAGGAAGTGTCGCATTTACATTCATTTGAATTGCAGACGAGGAATACATAACACTTCGCAAATCATATTATATCTTACCATGAAACGTAGAAATGAGATGCGATATCGCGTTTTAAGAAGCATTAGAATTCTATTGCTACGATTGGTAGACATCTGCAAACGCTATTTCCTTGCAAGGAAGTGTCGCATTTACATTCATTTGAAGTGTAGGCGAGGTATACATGACACTTCGCAAATCGTATTATATCTTACCATGAAAGATAGAAATGAGATGCGATATAGCGTTTTAAGAATCATAAGAACTGTATTGCTACGATACGTAGACATCTGCAAACGCTGTTTCCTTGCAAGGAAGTGTCCGTATTTACATTCATTTGAAGTGTAGACGAGGAATACATGACACTTCGCAAATCGTATTATATCTTACCATGAAACATAGAAATGAGATGCGATATCGCGATTTAAGAATCATAAGAACTCTATTGCTACGATACGTAGACATCTGCAAACGGTATTTCCTTGCAAGGAAGTGTCGCATTTACATTCATTTGAAGTGTAGACGAGGAATACATAACACTTCGCAAATCATATTATATCTTACCATGAAACATAGAAATGAGATGCGATATAGCGTTTTAAGAATCATAAGGACTCTATTGCTACGATACGTAGACAACTACAAACGTTATTTCCTAGCGAGGAAGTGTCGCATTTACATTCATTTGAAGTGTAGACGAGGAATACATAACACTTCACAAACCATATTATATCTTACCATGAAACATAGAAATGAAATGCGATATCGCGTTTTAAGAATCATAAGAACTCTATTGCTACGATACGTAGACATCTGCAAACGCTATTTCCTAGCGAGGAAGTGTGGTATTTACATTCATTTGAAGTGTAGACGAGGAATTCATAGCACTTCGCAAATCATATCATATCTTACATGAAACATAGAAATGAGTTGCGATATCGCGTTTTAAGAATCATAAGAACTGTATTGCTACGATACGTAGACATCTGTAAACGCTATCTCCTTGCAAGGAAGTGTCGCATTTACATTCATTTGAAGTGTAGACGAGGAATACATAACACTTCGCAAATCATATTATATCTTACCATGAAACATAGAAATGAGATGCGATATAGCGTTTTAAGAATCATAAGAACTCTATTGCTACGATACGTAGACAACTGCAAACGTTATTTTCCTAGCGAGGAAGTGTCGCATTTACATTCATTTGAATTGCAGACGAGGAATACATAACAGTTCGCAAATCATATTATATCTTACCATGAAACGTAGAAATGAGATGCGATATCGCGTTTTAAGAAGCATTAGAATTCTATTGCTACGATTGGTAGACATCTGCAAACGCTATTTCCTTGCAAGGAAGTGTCGCATTTACATTCATTTGAAGAGTAGACGAGGAATACATAACACTTCGCAAATCATATTATGTCTTACCATGAAACATAGAATGGGATACGGTATCGCGTTTTAAGAATCATAGGACACTATTGCTACGATACGTAGACATCTGCAAACGCTATTTCCTAGCGAGGAAGTGTCGCATTCACATTCATTTGAAGTGTAGACGAGAAATACATAACACTTCTCAAATCATATTATATCTTACCATGAAACATAGAAATGAGATGCGACATCGCGTTTTAAGATCATAAGAACTATATTGCTACGATACGTAGACATCTGCAAACGCTATTTCCTTGCAAGGAAGTGTCGCACTTACATTCATTTGAAGTGTAGACGAGGAATACATAACACTTCGCAAATCATATTATATCTTACCATGAAACATAGAAATGAGATGCGATATCGCGTTTATGAAGCATTAGAGTTCTATTGCTACGATAGGTAGACATCTGCAAACGCTATTTCCTTGCAAGGAAGTGTCGCATTTACATTCATTTGAAGGTGTAGACGAGGAATACATGACACTTCGCAAATCGTATTATATCTTACCATGAAACATAGAAATGAGATGCGATATAGCGTTTTAAGAATCATAAGGACTCTATTGCTACGATTCGTAGACAACTACAACGGTTATTTCCTAGCGAGGAAGTGTCGCATTTACATTCATTTGAAGTGTAGACGAGGAATACATAACACTTAGCAAATCATATTATATCTTACCATGAAACATAGAAATGAGATGCGATATCGCGTTTTAAGTATCATAAGAACTCTATTGCTACGATACGTAGACATCTGCAAACGCTATTTCCTTGCAAGGAAGTGTCGCATTTACATTCATTTGAATTGTAGACGAGGAATACATAACACTTCACAAATCATATTATATCTTACCATGAAACATAGAAATGAAATGCGATATCGCGTTTTAAGAATCATAAGAACTCTATTTCTACGATACGTAGACAACTGCAAACGCTATTTCGTTGCAAGGAAGTGTCGCATTTACATTCATTTGAATCGTATACGAGGAATGCATAACACATCGCAAATTATATAATATCTTACAATGAAACATAGAAATGAGATGCGATATCGCGTTTTAAAAATCATAAGAACTCTATTGCTACGATACGTAGACATCTGCAAACGCTATTTCCTTGCAAGGAAGTGTCGCATTTACATTCATTTGAAGTGTAGACGAGGAATACATAACTCTTCGCAAATCATATTATATCTTACCATGAAACATAGAAATGAAATGCGATATCGCGTTTTAAGAATCATAAGAACTCTATTGCTGCGATACGTAGACAACTGCAAACGCTATTTCCTAGCGAGGAAGTGTCGCATTTACATTCATTTGAAGTGTAGAAGAGGAATACATAACACTTCGCACATCATATTATATCATACCATGAAACATAGAAATGAGATGCGATATCGTGTTTTAAGAAGCATTAGAACTCTATTGCTACGATAGGTAGATATCTGCAAACGCTATTTCCTTGCAAGGAAGTGTCGCATTTACATTCATTTGAAGTGTAGACGAGGAATGCATAACACTTCGCAAATTATATAATATCTTACTATGAAACATAGAAATGAGATGCGATATCGCGTTTTAAGAAGCATTAGAAATCTATTGCTACGATACGTAGACATCTGCAAACGCTATTTCCTAGCGAGGAAGTGTCGCATTTACATTCATTTGAAGTGTAGACGAGGAATACATAACACTTCGCATATCATATTATATCATTCCATGAAACATAGAAATGGGATACGGTATCGCGTTTTAAGAATCATAGGAACACTATTGCTACGATACGTAGACATCTGCAAACGCTATTTCCTAGCGAGGAAGTGTCGCATTCACATTCATTTGAAGTGTAGACGAGGAGTACATAACACTTCTCAAATCATATTATATCTTATCATGAAACATAGAAATGAGATGCGACATCGCCTTTTAAGAATCATAAGAAATCTATTGCTACGAAACGTAGACAACCGCAAACACTATTTCGTTGCAAGGAAGTGTCGCATTTAAATTCATTTGAATCGTATACGAGGAATGCATAACACTTCGCAAATTATATAATATCTTACAATGAAACATAGAAATGAGATGCGATATCGCGTTTTAAGAGTCATAAGAACTATATTGCTACGATACGTAGACATCTGCAAACGCTATTTCCTTGCAAGGAAGTGTCGCATTTACATTCATTTGAAGTGTAGACGAGGAATACATAACACTTCGCAAATCATATTATATCTTACCATGAAACATAGAGATGAGATGCGATATCGCGTTTATGAAGCATTAGAATACTATTGCTACGATAGGTAGACATCTGCAAACGCTATTTCCTTGCAAGAAAGTGTCGCATTTACATTCATTTGAATTGTAGACGAGGAATACATAACACTTCACAAATCATATTATATATTACCATGAAACATAGAAATGAAATGCGATATCGCGTTTTAAGAATCATAAGAACTCTATTGCTACGATACGTAGACAACTGCAAACGCTATTTCGTTGCAAGGAAGTGTCGCATTTACATTCATTTGAAGTGTAGACGAGGAATACATGACACTTCGCAAATCGTATTATATCTTCCCATGAAACATAGAAATGAGGTGCGATATCGCGTTTTAAGAATCATAAGAACTATATTGCTACGATACGTAGACATCTGCAAACGCTATTTCCTTGCAAGGAAGTGTCGCATTTACATTCATTTGAAGTGTAGACGAGGAATACATGACACTTCGCAAATCGAATTATATCTTACCATGATTCATAGAAATGAGATGCGATATCGCGTTTTAAGAATCATAAGAACTATATTGGCACGATACGTAGACATCTGCAAACGCTATTTCCTTGCAAGGAAGTGTCGCACTTACATTCATTTGAAGTGTAGACGAGGAATACATAACACTTCGCAAATCATATTATATCTTACCATGAAACATAGAAATGAGATGCGATATCGCGTTTATGAAGCATTAGAGTTCTATTGCTACGATAGGTAGACATCTGCAAACGCTATTTCCTTGCAAGGAAGTGTCGCATTTACATTCATTTGAAGTGTAGACGAGGAATACATGACACTTCGCAAATCGTATTATATTTTACCATGAAACATAGAAATGAGATGCGATATCGCGTTTTAAGAATCATAAGAACTCTATTGCTACGATACGTAGACATCTGCAAACGCTATTTCCTTGCAAGAAAGTGTCGCATTTACATTCATTTGAAGTGTAGACGAGGAATACATAACACTTCGCAAATCATATTATATCTTACCATGAAACGTAGAAATGAGATGCGATATCGCGTTTTAAGAAGCATTAGAATTCTATTGCCACGATTGGTAGACATCTGCAAACGCTATTTCCTTGCAAGGAAGTGTCGCATTTACATTCATTTTAAGTGTAGACGAGGAATACATGACACTTCGCAAATCGTATTATATCTTACCATGAAACATAGAAATGAGATGCGATATCGCGTTTTAAGAATCATAAGAACTATATTGCTACGATACGTAGACATCTGCAAACGCTATTTCCTTGCAAGGAAGTGTCGCATTTACATTCATTTGAAGTGTAGACGAGGAATACATAACACTTCACAAATCATATTATATCTTACCATGAAACATAGAGATGAGATGCGATATCGCGTTTATAAAGCATTAGAATTCTATTGCTACGATAGGTTGACATCTGCAAACGCTATTTCCTTGCAAGAAAGTGTCGCATTTACATTCATTTGAATTGTAGACGAGGAATACATAACACTTCACAAATCATATTATATCTTACCATGAAACATAGAAATGAAATGCGATATCGCGTTTTAAGAATCATAAGAACTCTATTGCTACGATACGTAGACAACTGCAAACGCTATTTCGTTGCAAGGAAGTGTCGCATTTACATTCATTTGAAGTGTAGACGAGGAATACATGACACTTCGCAAATCGTATTATATCTTCCCATGAAACATAGAAATGAGATGCGATATCGCTATTTAAGAAGCATTAGAACTCTATTGCTACGATAGGTAGATATCTGCAAACGCTATTTCCTTGCAAGGAAGTGTCGCATTTACATTCATTTGAAGTGTAGAAGAGGAATACATAACACTTCGCACATCATATTATATCATACCATGAAACATAGAAATGAGATGCGATATCGCTATTTAAGAAGCATTAGAAATCTATTGCTACGATACGTAGACATCTGCAAACGCTATTTCCTAGCGAGGAAGAGTCGCATTTACATTCATTTGAAGTGTAGACTAGGAATACATAACACTTCGCAAATCATATTATATCTTACCATGAAACATAGAAATGGGATACGGTATCGCGTTTTAAGAATCATAGGAACACTATTGCTACGATACGTAGACATCTGCAAACGCTATTTCGTTGCAAGGAAGTGTAGCATTTACATTCACTTGAATCGTATACGAGGAATGCATAACACTTCGCAAATTATATAATATCTTACAATGAAACATAGAAATGAGATGCGATATCGCGTTTTAAGAAGCATTAGAAATCTATTGCTACGATACGTGGACATCTGCAAACGCTATTTCCTAGCGAGGAAGTGTCGCATTTACATTCATTTGAAGTGTAGACGAGGAATACATAACACTTCGCAAATCATATTATATCTTACCATGAAACATAGAAATGGGATACGGTATCGCGTTTTAAGAATCATAGGAACACTATTGCTACGATACGTAGACATCTGCAAACGCTATTTCCTAGCGAGGAAGTGTCGCATTCACATTCATTTGAAGTGTAGACGAGGAATACATAACACTTCTCAAATCATATTATATCTTACCATGAAACATAGAAATGAGATGCGACATCGCGTTTTAAAAATCATAAGAACTATATTGCTACGATACGTAGACATCTGCAAACGCTATTTCCTTGCAAGGAAGTGTCGCATTTACATTCATTTGAAGTGTAGACGAGGAATACATAACACTTCGCAAATCATATTATATCTTACCATGAAACATAGGAATGAGATGCGATATCGCGTTTATGCAGCATTAGAATTCTATTCCTACGATAGGTAGACATCTGCAAACGCTATTTCCTTGCAAGGAAGTGTCGCATTTACATTCATTTGAAGTGTAGACGAGGAATACATGACACTTCGCAAATCGTATTATATCTTACCATGAAACATAGAAATGAGATGCGATATCGCGTTTTATGAATCATAAGAACTATATTGCTACGATACGTAGACATCTGCAAACGCTATTTCCTTGCAAGGAAGTGTCGTATTTACATTCATTTGAAGTGTAGACGAGGAATACATGACACTTCGCAAATCGTATTATATCTTACCATGATACATAGAAATGAGGTGCGATATCGCGTTTTAAGAATCATAAGAACTATATTGCTACGATACGTAGACATCTGCAAACGCTATTTCCTTGCAAGGAAGTGTCGCATTTACAATCGTTTGAAGTGTAGACGAGGAATACATAACACTTCGCAAATCATATTATATCTTACCATGAAACATAGAAATGAGATGCGATATCGCGTTTTAAGAATCATGAGAACTCTATTGCTACGATACGTAGACAACTGCAAACGCTATTTCCTAGCGAGGAAGTGTCGCATTTACATTCATTTGAAGTGTAGACGAGAAATACATAACACTTCGCAAATCATATTATATCTTACCATGAAACATAGAAATGGGATACGGTATCGCGTTTTAAGAATCATAGGAACACTATTGCTACGATACGTAGACATCTGCAAACGCTATTTCCTAGCGAGGAAGTGTCGCATTCACATTCATTTGAAGTGTAGACGAGGAATACATAACACTTCTCAAATCATATTATATCTTACCATGAAACATAGAAATGAGATGCGACATCGCGTTTTAAGAATCATAAGAACTATATTGCTACGATACGTAGACATCTGCAAACGCTATTTCCTTGCAAGGAAGTGTCGCATTTACATTCATTTGAAGTGTAGACGAGGAATACATAACACTTCGCAAATCATATTATATCTTACCATGAAACATAGAAATGAGATGCGATATCGCGTTTATGCAGCATTAGAATTCTATTGCTACGATAGGTAGACATCTGCAAACGCTATTTCCTTGCAAGGAAGTGTCGCATTTACATTCATTTGAAGTGTAGACGAGGAATACATGACACTTCGCAAATCGTATTATATCTTACCATGAAACATAGAAATGAGATGCGACATCGCGTTTTAAGAATCATAAGAACTATATTGCTACGATACGTAGACATCTGCAAACGCTATTTCCTTGCAAGGAAGTGTCGCATTTACATTCATTTGAAGTGTAGACGAGGAATACATGACACTTCGCAAATCGTATTATATCTTACCATGATACATAGAAATGAGATGCGATATCGCGTTTTAAGAATCATAAGAACTATATTGCTACGATACGTAGACATCTGCAAACGCTATTTCCTTGCATGGAAGTGTCGCATTTACATTCGTTTGAAGTGTAGACGAGGAATACATAACACTTCGCAAATCATATTATATCTTACCATGAAACATAGAAATGAGATGCGATATCGCGTTTTAAGAATCATAAGAACTCTATTGCTACGATACGTAGACAACTGCAAACGCTATTTCGTTGCAAGGAAGTGTCGCATTTACATTCACTTGAATCGTATACGAGGAATGCATAACACTTCGCAAATTATATAATATCTTACAATGAAACATAGAAATGAGATGCGATATCGCGTTTTAAGAAGCATTAGAAATCTATTGCTACGATACGTAGACATCTGCAAACGCTATTTCCTAGCGAGGAAGTGTCGCATTTACATTCATTTGAAGTGTAGACGAGGAATACATAACACTTCGCAAATCATATTATATCTTACCATGAAACATAGAAATGGGATTCGGTATCGCGTTTTAAGAATCATAGGAACACTATTGCTACGATACGTAGACATCTGCAAACGCTATTTCCTAGCGAGGAAGTGTCGCATTCACATTCATTTGAAGTGTATACGAGGAATACATAACACTTCTCAAATCATATTATATCTTACCATGAAACATAGAAATGAGATGCGACATCGCGTTTTAAAAATCATAAGAACTATATTGCTACGATACGTAGACATCTGCAAACGCTATTTCCTTGCAAGGAAGTGTCGCATTTACATTCATTTGAAGTGTAGACGAGGAATACATAACACTTCGCAAATCATATTATATCTTACCATGAAACATAGAAATGAGATGCGATATCGCGTTTATGCAGAATTAGAATTCTATTGCTACGATAGGTAGACATCTGCAAACGCTATTTCCTAGCGAGGAAGTGTCGCATTCACATTCATTTGAAGTGTAGACGAGGAATACATAACACTTCTCAAATCATATTATATCTTACCATGAAACATAGAAATGAGATGCGACATCGCGTTTTAAAAATCATAAGAACTATATTGCTACGATACGTAGACATCTGCAAACGCTATTTCCTTGCAAGGAAGTGTCGCATTTACATTCATTTGAAGTGTAGACGAGGAATACATAACACTTCGCAAATCATATTATATCTTACCATGAAACATAGAAATGAGATGCGATATCGCGTTTATGCAGCATTAGAATTCTATTGCTACGATAGGTAGACATCTGCAAACGCTATTTCCTTGCAAGGAAGTGTCGCATTTACATTCATTTGAAGTGTAGACGAGGAATACGTGACACTTCGCAAATCGTATTATATCTTACCATGAAACATAGAAATGAGATGCGATATCGCGTTTTAAGAACCATAAGAACTATATTGCTACGATACGTAGGCATCTGCAAACGCTATTTCCTTGCAAGGAAGTGTCGCATTTACATTCGTTTGAAGTGTAGACGAGGAATACATAACACTTCGCAAATCATATTATATCTTACCATGAAACATAGAAATGAGATGCGATATCGCGTTTTAAGAATCATAAGAACTCTTTTGCTACGATACGTAGACAACTGCAAACGCTATTTCGTTGCAAGGAAGTGTCGCATTTACATTCACTTGAATCGTATACGAGGAATGCATAACACTTCGCAAATTATATAATATCTTACAATGAAACATAGAAATGAGATGCGATATCGCGTTTTAAGAAGCATTAGAAATCTATTGCTACGATACGTAGACATCTGCAAACGCTATTTCCTAGCGAGGAAGTGTCGCATTTACATTCATTTGAAGTGTAGACGAGGAATACATAACACTTCGCAAATCATATTATATCTTACCATGAAACATAGAAATGTGATACGGTATCGCGTTTTAAGAATCATAGGAACACTATTGCTACGATACGTAGACATCTGCAAACGCTATTTCCTAGCGAGGAAGTGTCGCATTCACATTCATTTGAAGTGTAGACGAGGAATACATAACACTTCTCAAATCATATTATATCTTACAATGAAACATAGAAATGAGATGCGACATCGCGTTTTAAGAATCATAAGAACTATATTGCTACGATACGTAGACATCTGCAAACGCTATTTCCTTGCAAGGAAGTGTCGCATTTACATTCATTAGAAGTGTAGACGAGGAATACATAACACTTCGCAAATCATATTATATCTTACCATGAAACATAGAAATGAGATGCGATATCGCGTTTTAAGAATCATAAGAACTCTTTTGCTACGATACGTAGACAACTGCAAACGCTATTTCGTTGCAAGGAAGTGTCGCATTTACATTCACTTGAATCGTATACGAGGAATGCATAACACTTCGCAAATTATATAATATCTTACAATGAAACATAGAAATGAGATGCGATATCGCGTTTTAAGAAGCATTAGAAATCTATTGCTACGATACGTAGACATCTGCAAACGCTATTTCCTAGCGAGAAAGTGTCGCATTTACATTCATTTGAAGTGTAGACGAGGAATACATAACACTTCGCAAATCATATTATATCTTACAATGAAACATAGAAATGAGATGCGACATCGCGTTTTAAGAATCATAAGAACTATATTGCTACGATACGTAGACATCTGCAAACGCTATTTCCTTGCAAGGAAGTGTCGCATTTACATTCATTAGAAGTGTAGACGAGGAATACATAACACTTCGCAAATCATATTATATCTTACCATGAAACATAGAAATGAGATGCGATATCGCGTTTATGCAGCATTAGAATTCTATTGCTACGATAGGTAGACATCTGCAAACGCTATTTCCTTGCAAGGAAGTGTCGCATTTACATTCATTTGAAGTGTAGACGAGGAATGCATGACACTTCGCAAATCGTATTATATCTTACCATGAAACATAGAAATGAGATGCGATATCGCGTTTTATGAATCATAAGAACTATATTGCTACGATACGTAGACATCTACAAACGCTATTTCCTTGCAAGGAAGTGTAGTATTTACATTCATTTGAAGTGTAGACGAGGAATACATGACACTTCGCAAATCGTATTATATCTTACCATGATACATAGAAATGAGATGCGATATCGCGTTTTAAGAATCATAAGAACTATATTGCTACGATACGTAGACATCTGCAAACGCTATTTCCTTGCAAGGAAGTGTCGCATTTACATTCGTTTGAAGTGTAGACGAGGAATACATAACACTTCGCAAATCATATTATATCTTACCATGAAACATAGAAATGAGATGCGATATCGCGTTTTAAGAATCATAAGAACTCTTTTGCTACGATACGTAGACAACTGCAAACGCTCTTTCGTTGCAAGGAAGTGTCGCATTTACATTCACTTGAATCGTATACGAGGAATGCATAACACTTCGCAAATTATATAATATCTTACAATGAAACATAGAAATGAGATGCGATATCGCGTTTTAAGAAGCATTAGAAATCCATTGCTACGATACGTAGACATCTGCAAACGCTATTTCCTAGCGAGGAAGTGTCGCATTTACATTCATTTGAAGTGTAGACGAGGAATACATAACACTTCGCAAATCATATTATATCTTACCATGAAACATAGAAATGGGATACGGTATCGCGTTTTAAGAATCATAGGAACACTATTGCTACGATACGTAGACATCTGCAAACGCTATTTCCTAGCGAGGAAGTGTCGCATTCACATTCATTTGAAGTGTAGACGAGGAATACATAACACTTCGCAAATCGTATTATATCTTACCATGAAACATAGAAATGAGATGCGATATCGCGATTATGAAGCATTAGAATTCTATTGCTACGATAGGTAGACATCTGCAAACGCCATTTCCTTGCAAGAAAGTGTCGCATTTACATTCATTTGAATTGTAGACGAGGAATACATAACACTTCACAAATCATATTATATCTTACCATGAAACATAGAAATGAGATGCGATATCGCGTTTATGCAGCATTAGAATTCTATTGCTACGATAGGTAGACATCTGCAAACGCTATTTCCTTGCAAGGAAGTGTCGCATTTACATTCATTTGAAGTGTAGACGAGGAATACATAACTCTTCGCAAATCATATTATATCTTACCATGAAACATAGAAATGAAATGCGATATCGCGTTTTAAGAATCATAAGAACTCTATTGATACGACACGTAGACAACTGCAAACGCTATTTCCTAGCGAGGAAGTGTCGCATTTACATTCATTTGAAGTGTAGAAGAGGAATACATAACACTTCGCACATCATATTATATCATACCATGAGACATAGAAATGAGATGCGATATCGCGTTTTAAGAAGCATTAGAACTCTATTGCTACGATAGGTAGATATCTGCAAACGCTATTTCCTTGCAAGGAAGTGTCGCATTTACATTCATTTGAAGTGTAGACGAGGAATGCATAACACTTCGCAAATTATATAATATCTTACAATGAAACATAGAAATGAGATGCGACATCGCGTTTTAAGAATCATAAGAACTCTATTGCTACGATACGTAGACAACTGCAAACGCTATTACGTTGCAAGGAAGTGTCGCATTTACATTCATTTGAATCGTATACGAGGAATGCATAACACTTCGCAAATTATATAATATCTTACAATGAAACATAGAAATGAGATGCGATATCGCGTTTTAAGAATCATAAGAACTCTATTGCTACGATACGTAGACATCTGCAAACGCTATTTCCTTGCAAGGAAGTCTCGCATTTACATTCATTTGAAGTGTAGACGAGGAATACATAACTCTTCGCAAATCATATTATATCTTACCATGAAACATAGAAATGAAATGCGATATCGCGTTTTAAGAATCATAAGAACTCTATTGCTACGATACGTAGACAACTGCAAACGCTACTTCCTAGCGAGGAAGTGTCGCATTTACATTCATTTGAAGTGTAGAAGAGGAATACATAACACTACGCACATCATATTATATCATACCATGAAACATAGAAATGAGATGCGATATCGCGATTTAAGAAGCATTAGAACTCTATTGCTACGATAGGTAGATATCTGCAAACGCTATTTCCTTGCAAGGAAGTGTCGCATTTACATTCATTTGAAGTGTAGACGAGGAATACGTAACACTTCGCAAATCATATTATATCTTACCATGAAACGTAGAAATGAGATGCGATATCGCGTTTTAAGAATCATAAGAACCCAATTGCTACGATACGTAGATATCTGCAAACGCTATTTCCTTGCAAGGAAGTGTCGCATTTACATTCATTTGAAGTGTAGACGAGGAATACATGACACTTCGCAAATCGTATTATATCTTACCATGAAACATAGAAATGAGATGCGATATCGCGTATTAAGAATCATAAGAACTATATTGCTACGATACGTAGACATCTGCAAACGCTATTTCCTTGCAAGGAAGTGTCGCATTTACATTCATTTGAAGAGTAGACGAGGAATACATAACACTTCGCAAATCATATTATGTCTTACCATGAAACATAGAATGGGATACGGTATCGCGTTTTAAGAATCATAGGAACACTATTGCTACGATACGTAGACATCTGCAAACGCTATTTCCTTGCAAGGAAGTGTCGCATTTACATTCATTTGAAGTGTAGACGAGGAATACATAACACTTCGCAAATCATATTATATCTTACCATGAAACATAGAAATGAGATGCGATATCGCGTTTATGCAGCATTAGAATTCTATTGCTACGATAGGTAGACATCTGCAAACGCTATTTCCTTGCAAGGAAGTGTCGCATTTACATTCATTTGAAGTGTAGACGAGGAATACATGACACTTCGCAAATCGTATTATATCTTACCATGAAACATAGAAATGAGATGCGATATCGCGTTTTATGAATCATAAGAACTATATTGCTACGATACGTAGACATCTGCAAACGCTATTTCCTTGCAAGGAAGTGTCGTATTTACATTCATTTGAAGTGTAGACGAGGAATACATGACACTTCGCAAATCGTATTATATCTTACCATGATACATAGAAATGAGATGCGATATCGCGTTTTAAGAATCATAAGAACTATATTGCTACGATACGTAGACATCTGCAAACGCTATTTCCTTGCATGGAAGTGTCGCATTTACATTCGTTTGAAGTGTAGACGAGGAATACATAACACTTCGCAAATCATATTATATCTTACCATGAAACATAGAAATGAGATGCGATATCGCGTTTTAAGAATCATAAGAACTCTATTGCTACGATACGTAGACAACTGCAAACGCTATTTCGTTGCAAGGAAGTGTCGCATTTACATTCACTTGAATCGTATACGAGGAATGCATAACACTTCGCAAATTATATAATATCTTACAATGAAACATAGAAATGAGATGCGATATCGCGTTTTAAGAAGCATTAGAAATCTATTGCTACGATACGTAGACATCTGCAAACGCTATTTCCTAGCGAGGAAGTGTCGCATTTACATTCATTTGAAGTGTAGACGAGGAATACATAACACTTCGCAAATCATATTATATCTTACCATGAAACATAGAAATGGGATTCGGTATCGCGTTTTAAGAATCATAGGAACACTATTGCTACGATACGTAGACATCTGCAAACGCTATTTCCTAGCGAGGAAGTGTCGCATTCACATTCATTTGAAGTGTATACGAGGAATACATAACACTTCTCAAATCATATTATATCTTACCATGAAACATAGAAATGAGATGCGACATCGCGTTTTAAAAATCATAAGAACTATATTGCTACGATACGTAGACATCTGCAAACGCTATTTCCTTGCAAGGAAGTGTCGCATTTACATTCATTTGAAGTGTAGACGAGGAATACATAACACTTCGCAAATCATATTATATCTTACCATGAAACATAGAAATGAGATGCGATATCGCGTTTATGCAGAATTAGAATTCTATTGCTACGATAGGTAGACATCTGCAAACGCTATTTCCTAGCGAGGAAGTGTCGCATTCACATTCATTTGAAGTGTAGACGAGGAATACATAACACTTCTCAAATCATATTATATCTTACCATGAAACATAGAAATGAGATGCGACATCGCGTTTTAAAAATCATAAGAACTATATTGCTACGATACGTAGACATCTGGAAACGCTATTTCCTTGCAAGGAAGTGTCGCATTTACATTCATTTGAAGTGTAGACGAGGAATACATAACACTTCGCAAATCATATTATATCTTACCATGAAACATAGAAATGAGATGCGATATCGCGTTTATGCAGCATTAGAATTCTATTGCTACGATAGGTAGACATCTGCAAACGCTATTTCCTTGCAAGGAAGTGTCGCATTTACATTCATTTGAAGTGTAGACGAGGAATACGTGACACTTCGCAAATCGTATTATATCTTACCATGAAACATAGAAATGAGATGCGATATCGCGTTTTAAGAACCATAAGAACTATATTGCTACGATACGTAGGCATCTGCAAACGCTATTTCCTTGCAAGGAAGTGTCGCATTTACATTCGTTTGAAGTGTAGACGAGGAATACATAACACTTCGCAAATCATATTATATCTTACCATGAAACATAGAAATGAGATGCGATATCGCGTTTTAAGAATCATAAGAACTCTTTTGCTACGATACGTAGACAACTGCAAACGCTATTTCGTTGCAAGGAAGTGTCGCATTTACATTCACTTGAATCGTATACGAGGAATGCATAACACTTCGCAAATTATATAATATCTTACAATGAAACATAGAAATGAGATGCGATATCGCGTTTTAAGAAGCATTAGAAATCTATTGCTACGATACGTAGACATCTGCAAACGCTATTTCCTAGCGAGGAAGTGTCGCATTTACATTCATTTGAAGTGTAGACGAGGAATACATAACACTTCGCAAATCATATTATATCTTACCATGAAACATAGAAATGTGATACGGTATCGCGTTTTAAGAATCATAGGAACACTATTGCTACGATACGTAGACATCTGCAAACGCTATTTCCTAGCGAGGAAGTGTCGCATTCACATTCATTTGAAGTGTAGACGAGGAATACATAACACTTCTCAAATCATATTATATCTTACAATGAAACATAGAAATGAGATGCGACATCGCGTTTTAAGAATCATAAGAACTATATTGCTACGATACGTAGACATCTGCAAACGCTATTTCCTTGCAAGGAAGTGTCGCATTTACATTCATTAGAAGTGTAGACGAGGAATACATAACACTTCGCAAATCATATTATATCTTACCATGAAACATAGAAATGAGATGCGATATCGCGTTTTAAGAATCATAAGAACTCTTTTGCTACGATACGTAGACAACTGCAAACGCTATTTCGTTGCAAGGAAGTGTCGCATTTACATTCACTTGAATCGTATACGAGGAATGCATAACACTTCGCAAATTATATAATATCTTACAATGAAACATAGAAATGAGATGCGATATCGCGTTTTAAGAAGCATTAGAAATCTATTGCTACGATACGTAGACATCTGCAAACGCTATTTCCTAGCGAGGAAGTGTCGCATTTACATTCATTTGAAGTGTAGACGAGGAATACATAACACTTCGCAAATCATATTATATCTTACCATGAAACATAGAAATGTGATACGGTATCGCGTTTTAAGAATCATAGGAACACTATTGCTACGATACGTAGACATCTGCAAACGCTATTTCCTAGCGAGGAAGTGTCGCATTCACATTCATTTGAAGTGTAGACGAGGAATACATAACACTTCTCAAATCATATTATATCTTACAATGAAACATAGAAATGAGATGCGACATCGCGTTTTAAGAATCATAAGAACTATATTGCTACGATACGTAGACATCTGCAAACGCTATTTCCTTGCAAGGAAGTGTCGCATTTACATTCATTAGAAGTGTAGACGAGGAATACATAACACTTCGCAAATCATATTATATCTTACCATGAAACATAGAAATGAGATGCGATATCGCGTTTATGCAGCATTAGAATTCTATTGCTACGATAGGTAGACATCTGCAAACGCTATTTCCTTGCAAGGAAGTGTCGCATTTACATTCATTTGAAGTGTAGACGAGGAATGCATGACACTTCGCAAATCGTATTATATCTTACCATGAAACACAGAAATGAGATGCGATATCGCGTTTTATGAATCATAAGAACTATATTGCTACGATACGTAGACATCTACAAACGCTATTTCCTTGCAAGGAAGTGTAGTATTTACATTCATTTGAAGTGTAGACGAGGAATACAAGACACTTCGCAAATCGTATTATATCTTACCATGATACATAGAAATGAGATGCGATATCGCGTTTTAAGAATCATAAGAACTATATTGCTACGATACGTAGACATCTGCAAACGCTATTTCCTTGCAAGGAAGTGTCGCATTTACATTCGTTTGAAGTGTAGACGAGGAATACATAACACTTCGCAAATCATATTATATCTTACAATGAAACATAGAAATGAGATGCGACATCGCGTTTTAAGAATCATAAGAACTATATTGCTACGATACGTAGACATCTGCAAACGCTATTTCCTTGCAAGGAAGTGTCGCATTTACATTCATTAGAAGTGTAGACGAGGAATACATAACACTTCGCAAATCATATTATATCTTACCATGAAACATAGAAATGAGATGCGATATCGCGTTTATGCAGCATTAGAATTCTATTGCTACGATAGGTAGACATCTGCAAACGCTATTTCCTTGCAAGGAAGTGTCGCATTTACATTCATTTGAAGTGTAGACGAGGAATGCATGACACTTCGCAAATCGTATTATATCTTACCATGAAACATAGAAATGAGATGCGATATCGCGTTTTATGAATCATAAGAACTATATTGCTACGATACGTAGACATCTACAAACGCTATTTCCTTGCAAGGAAGTGTAGTATTTACATTCATTTGAAGTGTAGACGAGGAATACATGACACTTCGCAAATCGTATTATATCTTACCATGATACATAGAAATGAGATGCGATATCGCGTTTTAAGAATCATAAGAACTATATTGCTACGATACGTAGACATCTGCAAACGCTATTTCCTTGCAAGGAAGTGTCGCATTTACATTCGTTTGAAGTGTAGACGAGGAATACATAACACTTCGCAAATCATATTATATCTTACCATGAAACATAGAAATGAGATGCGATATCGCGTTTTAAGAATCATAAGAACTCTTTTGCTACGATACGTAGACAACTGCAAACGCTATTTCGTTGCAAGGAAGTGTCGCATTTACATTCACTTGAATCGTATACGAGGAATGCATAACACTTCGCAAATTATATAATATCTTACAATGAAACATAGAAATGAGATGCGATATCGCGTTTTAAGAAGCATTAGAAATCCATTGCTACGATACGTAGACATCTGCAAACGCTATTTCCTAGCGAGGAAGTGTCGCATTTACATTCATTTGAAGTGTAGACGAGGAATACATAACACTTCGCAAATCATATTATATCTTACCATGAAACATAGAAATGGGATACGGTATCGCGTTTTAAGAATCATAGGAACACTATTGCTACGATACGTAGACATCTGCAAACGCTATTTCCTAGCGAGGAAGTGTCGCATTCACATTCATTTGAAGTGTATACGAGGAATACATAACACTTCTCAAATCATATTATATCTTACCATGAAACATAGAAATGAGATGCGACATCGCGTTTTAAAAATCATAAGAACTATATCGCTACGATACGTAGACATCTGCAAACGCTATTTCCTTGCAAGGAAGTGTCGCATTTACATTCATTTGAAGTGTAGACGAGGAATACATAACACTTCGCAAATCGTATTATATCTTACCATGAAACATAGAAATGAGATGCGATATCGCGATTATGAAGCATTAGAATTCTATTGCTACGATAGGTAGACATCTGCAAACGCCATTTCCTTGCAAGAAAGTGTCGCATTTACATTCATTTGAATTGTAGACGAGGAATACATAACACTTCACAAATCATATTATATCTTACCATGAAACATAGAAATGAGATGCGATATCGCGTTTATGCAGCATTAGAATTCTATTGCTACGATAGGTAGACATCTGCAAACGCTATTTCCTTGCAAGGAAGTGTCGCATTTACATTCATTTGAAGTGTAGACGAGGAATACATAACTCTTCGCAAATCATATTATATCTTACCATGAAACATAGAAATGAAATGCGATATCGCGTTTTAAGAATCATAAGAACTCTATTGATACGACACGTAGACAACTGCAAACGCTATTTCCTAGCGAGGAAGTGTCGCATTTACATTCATTTGAAGTGTAGAAGAGGAATACATAACACTTCGCACATCATATTATATCATACCATGAGACATAGAAATGAGATGCGATATCGCGTTTTAAGAAGCATTAGAACTCTATTGCTACGATAGGTAGATATCTGCAAACGCTATTTCCTTGCAAGGAAGTGTCGCATTTACATTCATTTGAAGTGTAGACGAGGAATGCATAACACTTCGCAAATTATATAATATCTTACAATGAAACATAGAAATGAGATGCGATATCGCGTTTTAAGTATCATAAGAACTATATTGCTACGATACGTAGACATCTGCAAACGCTATTTCCTTGCAAGGAAGTGTCGCATTTACATTCATTTGAAGTGTAGACGAGGAATACATGACACTTCGCAAATCGTATTATATCTTACCATGATACATAGAAATGAGATGCGATATCGCGTTTTAAGAATCATAAGAACTATATTCCTACGATACGTAGACTTCTGCAAACGCTATTTCCTTGCAAGGAAGTGTCGTATTTACATTCGTTTGAAGTGTAGACGAGGAATACATAACACTTCGCAAATCATATTATATCTTACCATGAAACATAGAAATGAGATGCGATATCGCGTTTTAAGAATCATAAGAACTCTATTGCTACGATACGTAGACATCTGCAAACGCTATTTCCTTGCAAGGAAGTGTCGCATTTACATTCATTTGAAGCGTAGACGAGGAATACATAACACTCCGCAAATCATATTATATCTTACCATGAAACATAGAAATGAGATGCGATATCGCGTTTTAAGAATCACAAGAACTCTATTGCAACGATACGTAGACATCTGCAAACGCTATTTCCTAGCAAGGAAGTGTCGCATTTACATTCATTTGAAGTGTAGACGAGGAATACATGATACTTCGCAAATCAAATTATATCTTACCATGAAACATAGAAATGAGATGCGATATCGCGTTTTAAGAAGCATTAGAACACTATTGCTGCGATAGGTAGACATTTGCAAACGCTATTTCCTAGCCAAGAAGTGTCGCATTTACATTCATTTGAAGTGTACGCGAGGAATACATATCACTTCGCAAATCTTATTATATCCTACCATGAAACATAGAAATGAGATGCGATATCGCGTTTTAAGAAGCATTAGAACAATATTGCTACGATATGTAGACATTTGCAAACGCTATTTCCTAGCAAGGAAGTGTCGCATTTACATTCATTTGAAGTGTAGACGAGGAATACATGACACTTCGCAAATCATATAATATTTTACCATGAAACATAGAAATGAGATGCGATATCGCGTTTTAAGAATCATAAGAACTCTATTGCTACGATACGTAGACATCTGCAAACGCTATTTCCTTGCAAGGAAGTGTCGCATTTACATTCATTTGATGTGTAGACGAGGAATACATAACACTTCGCAAATCATATTATATCTTACCATGAAACATAGAAATGCGATGCGATATCGCGTTTTAAGAATCATAAGAACTCTATTGCTACGATACGTAGACATCTGCAAACGCTATTTCCTTGCAAGGAAGTGTCGCACTTACATTCATTTGAATCGTAGACGAGGAATGCATAACACTTCGCAATGAATATTATATCTTATCATGAAACATAGATATGAGATGCAATATCTCGTTTTAAGAAGCATTTGAACTCTATTGCTTAGATACGTAGACATCTGCAAACGCTATTTCCTTGCAAGAAAGTGTCGCACTTACATTCATTTGATGTGTAGACGAGGAATACATAACACTTCGCAAATCATATTATATCTTACCATGAAACATAGAAATGAGATGCGATATCGCGTTTTAAGAAGCATTAGAACACTATTGCTACGATAGGTAGACATTTGCAAACGCTATTTCCTAGCAAAGAAATGTCGCATTTACATTCATTTGAAGTGTAGGCGAGGAATACATAACACATAGCAAATCATATTATATCTTACCATGAAACATAGAAATGAGATGCGATATCGCGTTTTAAGAAGCATTAGAACTCTATTGCTACGATACGTAGACATCTGCAAACGCTATTTCCTAGCGAGGAAGTGTCGCATTCACATTCAATTGAAGTGTAGAAGAGGAATACATAACACTTCGCAAATCATATTATATCTTACCGTTAAACATAGAAATGAGATGCGATATCGCGTTTTAAGAATCATAAGAACTCTATTGCAACGATACGTAGACATCTGCAAACGCTATTTCCTTGCAAAGAAGTGTCGCATTTACATTCATTTGAAGTGTAGACGAGGAATACATGACACTTCGCAAATCATATTATATCTTACCATGAAAGATAGGAATGAGATGCGATATCGCGTTTTAAGAATCATAAGAACTCTATTGGTACGATGCGTAGACATCTGCAAACGCTATTTCCTTGCAAGGAAGTGTCGCATTTACATTCATTTGAAGTGTAGACGAGGAATACATAACACTCCGCAAATCATATTATATCTTACCATGAAACATAGAAATGAGATGCGATATCGCGTTTTAAGAAGCATTAGAACTCTATTGCTGCGATACGCAGACATCAGCAAACGCTATTTCCTTGCAAGGAAGTGTCGCATTTACATTCATTTGATGTGTAGACGAGGAATACATAACACTTCGCAAATCATATTATATCTTACCATGAAACATAGAAATGAGATGCGATATCGCGTTTTAAGAATCATAAGAACTCTATTGCTACGATACGTAGACATCTGCAAACGCTATTTCCTTGCAAGGAAGTGTCGCATTTACATTCATTTGAAGTGCAGACGAGGAATACATAACACTCCGCAAATCATATTATATCTTACCATGAAACATAGAAATGAGATGCGATATCGCGTTTTAAGTATCACAAGAACACTATTTCAACGATACGTAGACATCTGCAAACGCTATTTCCTAGCAAGGAAGTGTCGCATGTACATTCATTTGAAGTGTAGACGAGGAATACATGATACTTCGCAAATCATATTATATCTTACCATGAAACATAGAAATGAGATGCGATATCGCGTTTTAAGAAGCATTAGAACACTATTGCTGCGATAGGTAGACATTTGCAAACGCTATTTCCTAGCCAAGAAGTGTCGCATTTACATTCATTTGAAGTGTAGGCGAGGAATACATAACACTTCGCAAATCATATTATATCTTACCATGAAGCATAGAAATGAGATGCGATATCGCGTTTTAAGAAGCATTAGAACTCTATTGCTACGATACCTAGACATCTGCAGACGCTGTTTCCTAGCAAGGAAGTGTCGCATTTACATTCATTTGAAGTGTAGACGAGGAATACATAACACTTCGCATATCATATTATATCTTACCATGAAACATAGAAATGAGATGCGATATCGCGTTTTAAGAAGCATTAAAACTCTATTGCTACGATACCTAGACATCTGCAGACGCTATTTCCTAGCAAGGAAGTGTCGCATTTACATTCATTTGAAGTGTAGACGAGGAATACATGATACGTCGCAAATCATATTATATCTTACCATGAAACATAGAAATGAGATGCGATATCACGCTTTAAGAAGCATTAGAACACTATTGCTACGATAGGTAGACATTTGCAAGCGCTATTTCCTAGCAAAGAAGTGTCGCATTTACATTCATTTGAAGAGTAGACGAGGAATACATAACACTTCGCAAATCATATTATATCTTACCATGAAACATAGAAATGCGATGCGATATCGCGTTTTAAGAATCATAAGAACTCTATTGCTACGATACGTAGACATCTGCAAACGCTATTTCCTTGCATGGAAATGTCGCATTTACATTCATTTGAAGTGTAGACGAGGAATACATGATACTTCGCAAATCATATTATATCTTACCATGAAACATAGAAATGAGATGCGATATCGCGTTTTAAGAAGCATTGGAACACTATTGCTACGATAGGTAGACATTTGCAAACGCTATTTCCTAGCAAAGAAGTGTCGCATTTACATTCATTTGAAGTGTAGGCGAGGAATACATAACACTTCGCAAATCATATTATATCTTACCATGAAACATAGAAATGAGATGCGATATCGCGTTTTAAGGAGCATTAGAACTCTATTGCTACGATACGTAGACATCTGCAAACGCTATTTCCTAGCGAGGAAGTGTCGCATTCACATTCATTTAGTGTAGACGAGGAATACATAACACTTCGCAAATCATATTATATCTTACCATGAAACATAGAAATGAGATGCGATATCGCGTTTTAAGAATCATAAGAACTCTATTGCTACGATACGTAGACATCTGCAAACGCTATTTCCTTGCAAGGAAGTGTCGCATTTACATTCATTTGAAGTGCAGACGAGGAATACATAACACTCCGCAAATCATATTATATCTTACCATGAAACATAGAAATGAGATGCGATATCGCGTTTTAAGAATCACAAGAACTCTATTGCAACGATACGTAGACATCTGCAAACGCTATTTCCTAGCAAGGAAGTGTCGCATTTACATTCATTTGAAGTGTAGACGAGGAATACATGATACTTCGCAAATCAAATTATATCTTACCATGAAACATAGAAATGAGATGCGATATCGCGTTTTAAGAAGCATTAGAACACTATTGCTGCGATAGGTAGACATTTGCAAACGCTATTTCCTAGCCAAGAAGTGTCGCATTTACATTCATTTGAAGTGTAGACGAGGAATACATGATACTTCGCAAATCATATTATATCTTAATATGAAACATAGAAATTAGATGCGATATCGCGTTTTAAGAAGCATTAGAACACTATTGCTACGATACGTAGACATCTGCAAACGCTATTTCGTTGCGAGGAAGTGTCGCATTTACATTCATTTGAAGTGTAGACGAGGAATACATGACACTTCGCAAATCATATTATATCTTACCATGAAACATAGAAATGAGATGCGATATCGCGTTTTAAGAAGCACTAGGTCTCTATTGCTACGATAGGTAGACATCTGCAAACGCTATTTCCTTGCAAGGAAATGTCACATTTACATTCATTTGAAGTGTAGACGAGGAATACATAACTCTTCGCATATCATATTATACCTTACCATGAAACGTAGACATGAGATGCGATATCGCCTTTTAAGAATCATAAGAACTCTATCTCTACGATACGTAGACATCTGCAAACGCTATTTCCTTGCAAGGAACTGTCGCATTTACATTCATTTGAATCGTAGACGAGGAATACATAACACTTCGCAAATCATATTATATCTTACCATGAAACATAGAAATGAGATGCGATATCGCGTTTTAAGAAGCACTAGGTCTCTATTGCTACGATAGGTAGACATCTGCAAACGCTATTTCCTTGCAAGGAAATGTCACATTTACATTCATTTGAAGTGTAGACGAGGAATACATAACACTTCGCATATCATATTATACCTTACCATGAAACGTAGACATGAGATGCGATATCGCCTTTTAAGAATCATAAGAACTCTATCTCTACGATACGTAGACATCTGCAAACGCTATTTCCTTGCAAGGAACTGTCGCATTTACATTCATTTGAATCGTAGACGAGGAATACATAACACTTCGCAAATCATGTTATATCTTACCATGAAACATAGAAATGAGATACTATATCCCGTTTTAAGAATCATATGAACTCTATTGCTACGATACGTAGACATCTGCAATCGCTATTTCCTAGCAAGGAAGTGTCGCATTTACATTCATTTGAAGTGTAGACGAGAAATACATGATACTTCGCAATTCATATTATATCTTACCATGAAACATAGAAATGAGATGCGATATCGCGTTTTAAGAAGCATTAGAACACTATTGCTACGATATGTAGATATTTGCAAACGCTATTTCCTAGCAAAGAAGTGTCGCATTCATATTCATTTGAAGTGTAGACGAGGAATACATAACACTTCGCAAATCATGTTATATCTTACCATGAAACATAGAAATGAGATGCGATATCGCGTTTTAAGAAGCATTAGAACAATATTGCTACGATATGTAGACATTTGCAAACGCTATTTCCTAGCAAGGAAGTGTCGCATTTACATTCATTTGAAGTGTAGACGAGGAATACATGATACTTCGCAAATCATATTATATCTTAATATGAAACGTAGAAATTAGATGCGATATCGCGTTTTAAGAAGCATTAGAACACTATTGCTACGATACGTAGACATCTGCAAACGCTATTTCGTTGCACGGAAGTGTCGCATTTACATTCATTTGAAGTGTAGACGAGGAATACATGACACTTCGCAAATCATATTATATCTTACCATGAAACATAGAAATGAGATGCGATATCGCGTTTTAAGAAGCACTAGGTCTCTATTGCTACGATAGGTAGACATCTGCAAACGCTATTTCCTTGCAAGGAAATGTCACATTTACATTCATTTGAAGTGTAGACGAGGAATACATAACACTTCGCATATCATATTATACCTTACCATGAAACGTAGACATGAGATGCGATATCGCCTTTTAAGAATCATAAGAACTCTATCTCTACGATACGTAGACATCTGCAAACGCTATTTCCTTGCAAGGAACTGTCGCATTTACATTCATTTGAATCGTAGACGAGGAATACATAACACTTCGCAAATCATGTTATATCTTACCATGAAACATAGAAATGAGATGCGATATCGCGTTTTAAGAAGCATTAGAACACTATTGCTACGATATGTAGATATTTGCAAACGCTATCTCCTAGCAAAGAAGTGTCGCATTTATATTCATTTGAAGTGTAGACGAGGAATACATAACACTTCGCAAATCATGTTATATCTTACCATGAAACATAGAAATGAGATGCGATATCGCGTTTTAAGAATCATATGAACTCTATTGCTACGAGACGTAGGCATCTGCAATCGCTATTTCCTAGCAAGGAAGTGTCGCATTTACATTCATTTGAAGTGTAGACGAGGAATACATGATACTTCGCAAATCATATTATATCTTACCATGAAACATAGAAATGAGATGCGATATCGCGTTTTAAGAATCATATGAACTCTATTGCTACGATACGTAGACATCTGCAATCGCTATTTCCTAGCAAGGAAGTGTCGCATTTACATTCATTTGAAGTGTAGACGAGAAATACATGATACTTCGCAATTCATATTATATCTTACCATGAAACATAGAAATGAGATGCGATATCGCGTTTTAAGAAGCATTAGAACTCTATTGCTACGATATGTAGACATTTGCAAACGCTATTTCCTAGCAAGGAAGTGTCGCATTTACATTCATTTGAAGTGTAGACGAGGAATACATGATACTTCGCAAATCATATTATATCTTAATATGAAACATAGAAATTAGATGCGATATCGCGTTTTAAGAAGCATTAGAACACTATTGCTACGATACGTAGACATCTGCAAACGCTATTTCGTTGCAAGGAAGTGTCGCATTTACATTCATTTGAAGTGTAGACGAGGAATACATGACACTTCGCAAATCATATTATATCTTACCATGAAACATAGAAATGAGATGCGATATCGCGTTTTAAGAAGCACTAGGTCTCTATTGCTACGATAGGTAGACATCTGCAAACGCTATTTCCTTGCAAGGAAATGTCACATTTACATTCATTTGAAGTGTAGACGAGGAATACATAACACTTCGCATATCATATTATACCTTACCATGAAACGTAGACATGAGATGCGATATCGCGTTTTAAGAAGCATTAGAACAATATTGCTACGATATGTAGACATTTGCAAACGCTATTTCCTAGCAAGGAAGTGTCGCATTTACATTCATTTGAAGTGTAGACGAGGAATACATGATACTTCGCAAATCATATTATATCTTAATATGAAACATAGAAATTAGATGCGATATCGCGTTTTAAGAAGCATTAGAACACTATTGCTACGATACGTAGACATCTGCAAACGCTATTTCGTTGCAAGGAAGTGTCGCATTTACATTCATTTGAAGTGTAGACGAGGAATACATGACACTTCGCAAATCATATTATATCTTAATATGAAACATAGAAATTAGATGCGATATCGCGTTTTAAGAAGCATTAGAACACCATTGCTACGATACGTAGACATCTGCAAACGCTATTTCGTTGCAAGGAAGTGTCGCATTTACATTCATTTGAAGTGTAGACGAGGAATACATGACACTTCGCAAATCATATTATATCTTACCATGAAACATGGAAATGAGATGCGATATCGCGTTTTAAGAAGCACTAGGTCTCTATTGCTACGTTAGGTAGACATCTGCAAACGCTATTTCCTTGCAAGGAAATGTCACATTTACATTCATTTGAAGTGTAGACGAGGAATACATAACACTTCGCATATCATATTATACCTTACCATGAAACGTAGACATGAGATGCGATATCGCCTTTTAAGAATCATAAGAACTCTATCTCTACGATACGTAGACATCTGCAAACGCTATCTCCTTGCAAGGAACTGTCGCATTTACATTCATTTGAATCGTAGACGAGGAATACATAACACTTCGCAAATCATGTTATATCTTACCATGAAACATAGAAATGAGATACGATATCCCGTTTTAAGAATCATATGAACTCTATTGCTACGATACGTAGACATCTGCAATCGCTATTTCCTAGCAAGGAAGTGTCGCATTTACATTCATTTGAAGTGTAGACGAGAAATACATGATACTTCGCGATTCATATTATATCTTACCATGAAACATAGAAATGAGATGCGATATCGCGTTTTAAGAAGCATTAGAACACTATTGCTACGATATGTAGATATTTGCAAACGCCATTTCCTAGCAAAGAAGTGTCGCATTTATATTCATTTGAAGTGTAGACGAGGAATACATAACACTTCGCAAATCATGTTATATCTTACCATGAAACATAGAAATGAGATGCGATATCGCGTTTTAAGAAGCGTTAGAACAATATTGCTACGATATGTAGACATTTGCAAACGCTATTTCCTAGCAAGGAAGTGTCGCATTTACATTCATTTGAAGTGTAGACGAGGAATACATGATACTTCGCAAATCATATTATATCTTAATATGAAACATAGAAATTAGATGCGATATCGCGTTTTAAGAAGCATTAGAACACTATTGCTACGATACGTAGACATCTGCAAACGCTATTTCGTTGCAAGGAAGTGTCGCATTTACATTCATTTGAAGTGTAGACGAGGAATACATGACACTTCGCAAACCATATTATATCTTACCATGAAACATAGAAATGAGATGCGATATCGCGTTTTAAGAAGCAATAGGTCTCTATTGCTACGATAGGTAGACATCTGCAAACGCTATTTCCTTGCAAGGAAATGTCACATTTACATTCATTTGAAGTGTAGACGAGGAATACATAACACTTCGCATATCATATTATACCTTACCATGAAACGTAGACATGAGATGCGATATCGCCTTTTAAGAATCATAAGAACTCTATCTCTACGATACGTAGACATCTGCAAACGCTATTTCCTTGCAAGGAACTGTCGCATTTACATTCATTTGAATCGTAGACGAGGAATACATAACACTTCGCAAATCATGTTATATCTTACCATGAAACATAGAAATGAGATACGATATCCCGTTTTAAGAATCATATGAACTCTATTGCTACGATACGTAGACATCTGCAATCGCTATTTCCTAGCAAGGAAGTGTCGCATTTACATTCATTTGAAGTGTAGACGAGAAATACATGATACTTCGCGATTCATATTATATCTTACCATGAAACATAGAAATGAGATGCGATATCGCGTTTTAAGAAGCATTAGAACACTATTGCTACGATATGTAGACATTTGCAAACGCTATTTCCTAGCAAAGAAGTGTCGCATTTACATTCATTTGAAGTGTAGACGAGGAATACATAACACTTCGCAAATCATATTATATCTTACCATGAAACATAGAAATGAGATGCGATATCGCGTTTTAAGAATCATATGAACTCTATTGCTACGATACGTAGACATCTGCAATCGCTATTTCCTAGCAAGGAAGTGTCGCATTTACATTCATTTGAAGTGTAGACGAGGAATACATGATACTTCGCAAATCATATTATACCTTACCATGAAACATAGAAATGAGATGCGATATCGCGTTTTAAGAATCACAAGAACTCTATTGCAACGATACGTAGACATCTGCAAACGCTATTTCCTTGCAAGGAAGTGTCGCATTTACATTCATTTGATGTGTAGACGAGGAATACATAACACTTCGCAAATCATATTATATCTTACCATGAAACATAGAAATGAGATGCGATATCGCGTTTTAAGAAGCATTAGAACACTATTGCTACGATATGTAGACATTTGCAAACGCTATTTCCTAGCAAAGAAGTGTCGCATTTATATTTATTTGAAGTGTAGACGAGGAATACATAACACTTCGCAAATCATGTTATATTTACCATGAAACATAGAAATGAGATGCGATATCGCGTTTTAAGAAGCATTAAAACTCTATTGCTACGATACCTAGACATCTGCAGACGCTATTTCCTAGCAAGGAAGTGTCGCATTTACATTCATTTGAAGTGTAGACGAGGAATACATGATACTTCGCAAATCATATTATATCTTACCATGAAACATAGAAATGAGATGCGATATCGCGTTTTAAGAAGCATTAGAACACTATTGCTACGATATGTAGACATTTGCAAACGCTATTTCCTAGCAAAGAAGTGTCGCATTTATATTTATTTGAAGTGTAGACGAGGAATACATAACACTTCGCAAATCATGTTATATTTACCATGAAACATAGAAATGAGATGCGATATCGCGTTTTAAGAAGCATTAAAACTCTATTGCTACGATACCTAGACATCTGCAGACGCTATTTCCTAGCAAGGAAGTGTCGCATTTACATTCATTTGAAGTGTAGACGAGGAATACATGATACTTCGCAAATCATATTATATCTTACCATGAAACATAGAAATGAGATGCGATATCACGTTTTAAGAAGCATTAGAACACTATTGCTACGATAGGTAGACATTTGGAAACGCTATTTCCTAGCAAAGAAGTGTCGCATTTACATTCATTTGAAGTGTAGACGAGGAATACATAACACTTCGCAAATCATATTATATCTTACCATGAAACATAGAAATGAGATGCGATATCGCGTTTTAAGAATCATAAGAACTCTATTGCTACGATACGTAGACATCTGCAAACGCTATTTCCTTGCAAGGAAGTGTCGCATTTACATTCATTTGAAGTGTAGACGAGGAATACATGATACTTCGCAAATCATATTATATCTTACCATGAAACATAGAAATGAGATGCGATATCGCGTTTTAAGAATCATATGAACTCTATTGCTACGATACGTAGACATCTGCAATCGCTATTTCCTAGCGAGGAAGTGTCGCATTTACATTCATTTGAAGTGTAGACGAGGAATACATGATACTTCGCAAATCATATTATACCTTACCATGAAACATAGAAATGAGATGCGATATCGCGTTTTAAGAATCACAAGAACTCTATTGCAACGATACGTAGACATCTGCAAACGCTATTTCCTTGCAAGGAAGTGTCGCATTTACATTCATTTGATGTGTAGACGAGGAATACATAACACTTCGCAAATCATATTATATCTTACCATGAAACATAGAAATGAGATGCGATATCGCGTTTTAAGAAGCATTAGAACACTATTGCTACGATATGTAGACATTTGCAAACGCTATTTCCTAGCAAAGAAGTGTCGCATTTATATTTATTTGAAGTGTAGACGAGGAATACATAACACTTCGCAAATCATGTTATATTTACCATGAAACATAGAAATGAGATGCGATATCGCGTTTTAAGAAGCATTAAAACTCTATTGCTACGATACCTAGACATCTGCAGACGCTATTTCCTAGCAAGGAAGTGTCGCATTTACATTCATTTGATGTGTAGACGAGGAATACATAACACTTCGCAAATCATATTATATCTTACCATGAAACATAGAAATGAGATGCGATATCGCGTTTTAAGAAGCATTAGAACACTATTGCTACGATATGTAGACATTTGCAAACGCTATTTCCTAGCAAAGAAGTGTCGCATTTATATTTATTTGAAGTGTAGACGAGGAATACATAACACTTCGCAAATCATGTTATATTTACCATGAAACATAGAAATGAGATGCGATATCGCGTTTTAAGAAGCATTAAAACTCTATTGCTACGATACCTAGACATCTGCAGACGCTATTTCCTAGCAAGGAAGTGTCGCATTTACATTCATTTGAAGTGTAGACGAGGAATACATGATACTTCGCAAATCATATTATATCTTACCATGAAACATAGAAATGAGATGCGATATCACGTTTTAAGAAGCATTAGAACACTATTGCTACGATAGGTAGACATTTGCAAACGCTATTTCCTAGCAAAGAAGTGTCGCATTTACATTCATTTGAAGTGTAGACGAGGAATACATAACACTTCGCAAATCATATTATATCTTACCATGAAACATAGAAATGAGATGCGATATCGCGTTTTAAGAATCATATGAACTCTATTGCTACGATACGTAGACATCTGCAATCGCTATTTCCTAGCAAGGAAGTGTCGCATTTACATTCATTTGAAGTGTAGACGAGGAATACATGATACTTCGCAAATCATATTATACCTTACCATGAAACATAGAAATGAGATGCGATATCGCGTTTTAAGAATCACAAGAACTCTATTGCAACGATACGTAGACATCTGCAAACGCTATTTCCTTGCAAGGAAGTGTCGCATTTACATTCATTTGATGTGTAGACGAGGAATACATAACACTTCGCAAATCATATTATATCTTACCATGAAACATAGAAATGAGATGCGATATCGCGTTTTAAGAAGCATTAGAACACTATTGCTACGATATGTAGACATTTGCAAACGCTATTTCCTAGCAAAGAAGTGTCGCATTTATATTTATTTGAAGTGTAGACGAGGAATACATAACACTTCGCAAATCATGTTATATTTACCATGAAACATAGAAATGAGATGCGATATCGCGTTTTAAGAAGCATTAAAACTCTATTGCTACGATACCTAGACATCTGCAGACGCTATTTCCTAGCAAGGAAGTGTCGCATTTACATTCATTTGAAGTGTAGACGAGGAATACATGATACTTCGCAAATCATATTATATCTTACCATGAAACATAGAAATGAGATGCGATATCACGTTTTAAGAAGCATTAGAACACTATTGCTACGATAGGTAGACATTTGCAAACGCTATTTCCTAGCAAAGAAGTGTCGCATTTACATTCATTTGAAGTGTAGACGAGGAATACATAACACTTCGCAAATCATATTATATCTTACCATGAAACATAGAAATGAGATGCGATATCGCGTTTTAAGAATCATAAGAACTCTATTGCTACGATACTTAGACATCTGCAAACGCTATTTCCTTGCAAGGAAGTGTCGCATTTACATTCATTTGAAGTGTAGACGAGGAATACATGATACTTCGCAAATCATATTATATCTTACCATGAAACATAGAAATGAGATGCGATATCGCGTTTTAAGAAGCATTAGAACACTATTGCTACGATAGGTAGACATTTGCAAACGCTATTTCCTAGCAAAGAAGTGTCGCATTTACATTCATTTGAAGTGTAGACGAGGAATACATAACACTTCGCAAATCATATTATATCTTACCATGAAACATAGAAATCAGATGCAATATCGCGTTTTAAGAATCATATAACTCTATTGCTACGATACGTAGACATCTGCAAACGCTATTACCTTGCAAGGAAGTGTCGCATTTACATTCATTTGAAGTGTAGACGAGGAATACATGACACTTCGCAAATCAAATTATATCTTACCATGAAACATAGAAATGAGATGCTATATCGCGTTTTAAGAAGCATTAGAAAGCTATTGCTAACGATACGTAGACATCTGCAAACGCTATTTCCTAGCGAGGACGTATCGCATTCACATTCATTTGAAGTGTAGACGAGGAATACATAACACTTCGCATATCATATTATACCTTACCATGAAACGTAGACATGAGATGCGATATCGCCTTTTAAGAGTCATAAGAACTCTATCTCTACGATACGTAGACATCTGCAAACGCTATTTCCTTGCAAATAAGTATCGCATTTACATTCATTTGAAGTGTAGACGAGAATTACATAACACTTCGCAAATCATATTATACCTTACCATGGAACATAGAAATGAGATGCGATATCGCGTTTTAAGAATCATATGAACTCTATTGCTACGATACGTAGACATCTGCAAACGCTATTTCCTAGCAAGGAAGTGTCGCATTTACATTCATTTGAAGTGTAGACGAGGAATACATGATACTTCGCAAATCATATTATACCTTACCATGAAACATAGAAATGAGATGCGATATCGCGTTTTAAGAATCACAAGAACTCTATTGCAACGATACGTAGACATCTGCAAACGCTATTTCCTTGCAAGGAAGTGTCGCATTTACATTCATTTGATGTGTAGACGAGGAATACATAACACTTCGCAAATCATATTATATCTTACCATGAAACATAGAAATGAGATGCGATATCGCGTTTTAAGAAGCATTAGAACACTATTGCTACGATATGTAGACATTTGCAAACGCTATTTCCTAGCAAAGAAGTGTCGCATTTATATTTATTTGAAGTGTAGACGAGGAATACATAACACTTCGCAAATCATGTTATATTTACCATGAAACATAGAAATGAGATGCGATATCGCGTTTTAAGAAGCATTAAAACTCTATTGCTACGATACCTAGACATATGCAGACGCTATTTCCTAGCAAGGAAGTGTCGCATTTACATTCATTTGAAGTGTAGACGAGGAATACATGATACTTCGCAAATCATGTTATATTTACCATGAAACATAGAAATGAGATGCGATATCGCGTTTTAAGAAGCATTAAAACTCTATTGCTACGATACCTAGACATCTGCAGACGCTATTTCCTAGCAAGGAAGTGTCGCATTTACATTCATTTGAAGTGTAGACGAAGAATACATAACACTTCGCAAATCATATTATACCTTACCATGGAACATAGAGGTGAGATGCGATATCGCGTTTTAAGAATCATATGAACTCTATTGCTACGATACGTAGACATCTGCAAACCCTATTTCCTTGTAAGGAAGTGTCGCATTTACATTCATTTGATGTGTAGACGAGGAATACATAACACTTCGCAAATCATATTATATCTTACCATGAAACATAGAAATGAGATGCGATATCGCGTTCTAAGAAGCATTAGAACACTATTGCTACGATAGGCAGACATTTGCAAACGCTATTTCCTAGCAAAGAAGTGTCGCATTTACATTCATTTGAAGTGTAGGCGAGGAATACATAACACTTCGCAAATCATATTATATCTTACCATGAAACATAGAAATGAGATGCGATGTCGCGTTTTAAGAAGCATTAGAACACTATTGCTACGATATGTAGATATTTGCAAACGCTATTTCCTAGCAAAGAAGTGTCGCATTTATATTCATTTGAAGTGTAGACGAGGAATACATAACACTTCGCAAATCATGTTATATCTTACCATGAAACATAGAAATGAGATGCGATATCGCGTTTTAAGAATCATATGAACTCTATTGCTACGATACGTAGGCATCTGCAATCGCTATTTCCTAGCAAGGAAGTGTCGCATTTACATTCATTTGAAGTGTAGACGAGGAATACATGATACTTCGCAAATCATATTATATCTTACCATGAAACATAGAAATGAGATGCGATATCGCGTTTTAAGAATCATATGAACTCTATTGCTACGATACGTAGACATCTGCAATCGCTATTTCCTTGCAAAGAAGTGCCGCATTTACATTCATTTGAAGTGTAGACGAGGAATACATAACACTCCGCAAATCATATTATATCTTACCATGAAACATAGAAATGAGATGCGATATCGCGTTTTAAGAATCACAAGAAATCTATTGCAACGATACGTAGACATCTGCAAACGCTATTTCCTTGCAAAGAAGTGTCGCATTTACATTCATTTGAAGTGTAGACGAAGAATACATAACACTTCGCAAATCATATTATACCTTACCATGGAACATAGAGGTGAGATGCGATATCGCGTTTTAAGAAGCATTAGAACACTATTGCTACGATAGGCAGACATTTGCAAACGCTATTTCCTAGCAAAGAAGTGTCGCATTTACATTCATTTGAAGTGTAGGCGAGGAATACATAACACTTCGCAAATCATATTATATCTTACCATGAAACATAGAAATGAGATGCGATGTCGCGTTTTAAGAAGCATTAGAACACTATTGCTACGATATGTAGATATTTGCAAACGCTATTTCCTAGCAAAGAAGTGTCGCATTTATATTCATTTGAAGTGTAGACGAGGAATACATAACACTTCGCAAATCATGTTATATCTTACCATGAAACATAGAAATGAGATGCGATATCGCGTTTTAAGAATCATATGAACTCTATTGCTACGATACGTAGGCATCTGCAATCGCTATTTCCTAGCAAGGAAGTGTCGCATTTACATTAATTTGAAGTGTAGACGAGGAATACATGATACTTCGCAAATCATATTATATCTTACCAAGAAACATAGAAATGAGATGCGATATCGCGTTTTAAGAATCATATGAACTCTATTGCTACGATACGTAGTCATCTGCAATCGCTATTTCCTTGCAAAGAAGTGCCGCATTTACATTCATTTGAAGTGTAGACGAGGAATACATGATACTTCGCAAATCATATTATATCTTACCATGAAACATAGAAATGAGATGCGATATCGCGTTTTAAGAAGCATTAGAACACTATTGCTACGATAGGTAGACATTTGTAAACGCTATTTCCTAGCAAAGAAGTGTCGCATTTACATTCATTTGAAGTGTAGGCGAGGAATACATAACACTTCGCAAATCATATTATATCTTACCATGAAACATAGAAATGAGATGCGATATCGCGTTTTAAGAAGCATCAGAAATCCATTGCTACGATACGTAGACATCTGCAAACGCTATTTCCTTGCAAATAAGTATCGCATTTACATTCATTTGAAGTGTAGACGAGAATTACATAACACTTCGCAAATCATATTATACCTTACCATGGAACATAGAAATGAGATGCGATATCGCGTTTTAAGAATCATATGAACTCTATTGCTACGATACGTAGACATCTGCAAACGCTATTTCCTTGCAAGGAAGTGTCGCATTTACATTCATTTGAAGTGTAGACGAGGAATACATAACACTCCGCAAATCATATTATATCTTACCATGAAACATAGAAATGAGATGCGATATCGCGTTTTAGGAATCACAAAAACTCTATTGCAACGATACGTAGACATCTGCAAACGCTATTTCCTTGCAAAGAAGTGTCGCATTTACATTAATTTGAAGTGTAGACGAAGAATACATAACACTTCGCAAATCATATTATACCTTACCATGGAACATAGAAATGAGATGCGATATCGCGTTTTAAGAATCATATGAACTCTATTGCTACGATACGTAGACATCTGCAAACGCTATTTCCTTGCAAGGAAGTGTCGCATTTACATTCATTTGTTGTGTAGACAAGGAATACATAACACTTCGCAAATCATATTATATCTTACCATGAAACATAGAAATGAGATGCGATGTCGCGTTTTAAGAAGCATTAGAACACTATTGCTACGATATGTAGATATTTGCAAACGCTATTTCCTAGCAAAGAAGTGTCGCATTTATATTCATTTGAAGTGTAGACGAGGAATACATAACACTTCGCAAATCATGTTATATCTTACCATGAAACATAGAAATGAGATGCGATATCGCGTTTTAAGAATCATATGAACTCTATTGCTACGATACGTAGGCATCTGCAATCGCTATTTCCTAGCAAGGAAGTGTCGCATTTACATTCATTTGAAGTGTAGACGAGGAATACATGATACTTCGCAAATCATATTATATCTTACCATGAAACATAGAAATGAGATGCGATATCGCGTTTTAAGAATCATATGAACTCTATTGCTACGATACGTAGACATCTGCAATCGCTATTTCCTTGCAAAGAAGTGCCGCACTTACATTCATTTGAAGTGTAGACGAGGAATACATGATACTTCGCAAATCATATTATATCTTACCATGAAACATAGAAATGAGATGCGATATCGCGTTTTAAGAAGCATTAGAACACTATTGCTACGATAGGTAGACATTTGTAAACGCTATTTCCTAGCAAAGAAGTGTCGCATTTACATTCATTTGAAGTGTAGGCGAGGAATACATAACACTTCGCAAATCATATTATATCTTACCATGAAACATAGAAATGAGATGCGATATCGCGTTTTAAGAAGCATCAGAAATCCATTGCTACGATACGTAGACATCTGCAAACGCTATTTCCTTGCAAATAAGTATCGCATTTACATCCATTTGAAGTGTAGACGAGAATTACATAACACTTCGCAAATCATATTATACCTTACCATGGAACATAGAAATGAGATGCGATATCGCGTTTTAAGAATCATATGAACTCTATTGCTACGATACGTAGACATCTGCAAACGCTATTTCCTTGCAAGGAAGTGTCGCATTTACATTCATTTGAAGTGTAGACGAGGAATACATAACACTCCGCAAATCATATTATATCTTACCATGGAACGTAGAAATGAGATGCGATATCGCGTTTTAAGGAGCATTAGAACAATATTGCTACGATATGTAGACATTTGCAAACGCTATTTCCTAGCAAGGAAGTGTCGCATTTACATTCATTTGAACTGTAGACGAGGAATACATGATACTTCGCAAATCATATTATATCTTAATATGAAACATAGAAATTAGATGCGATATCGCGTTTTAAGAAGCATTAGAACACTATTGCTACGATACGTAGACATCTGCAAACGCTATTTCGTTGCAAGGAAGTGTCGCATTTACATTCATTTGAAGTGTAGACGAGGAATACATGACACTTCGCAAATCATGTTATATCTTACCATGAAACGTAGAAATGAGATGCGATATCGCGTTTTAAGAAGCATTAGAACAGTATTGCTACGATATGTAGACATTTGCAAACGCTATTTCCTAGCAAGGAAGTGTCGCATTTACATTCATTTGAAGTGTAGACGAGGAATACATGATACTTCGCAAATCATATTATATCTTAATATGAAACATAGAAATTAGATGCGATATCGCGTTTTAAGAAGCATTAGAACACTATTGCTACGATACGTAGACATCTGCAAACGCTATTTCGTTGCAAGGAAGTGTCGCATTTACATTCATTTGAACCGTAGACGAGGAATACATGACACTTCGCAAATCATATTATATCTTACCATGAAACATAGAAATGAGATGCGATATCGCGTTTTAAGTAGCACTAGGTCTCTATTGCTACGATAGGTAGACATCTGCAAACGCTATTTCCTTGCAAGGAAATGTCACATTTACATTCATTTGAAGTGTAGACGAGGAATACATAACACTTCGCAAATCATATTATATCTTACCATGAAACATAGAAATGAGATGCGATATCGCGTTTTAAGAATCATATGAACTCTATTGCTACGATACGTAGACATCTGCAATCGCTATTTCCTAGCAAGGAAGTGTCGCATTTACATTCATTTGAAGTGTAGACGAGGAATACATGATACTTCGCAAATCATATTATACCTTACCATGAAACATAGAAATGAGATGCGATATCGCGTTTTAAGAATCATATGAACTCTATTGCTACGATACGTAGGCATCTGCAATCGCTATTTCCTAGCAAGGAAGTGTCGCATTTACATTCATTTGAAGTGTAGACGAGGAATACATGATACTTCGCAAATCATATTATATCTTACCATGAAACATAGAAATGAGATGCGATATCGCGTTTTAAGAATCACAAGAACTCTATTGCAACGATACGTAGACATCTGCAAACGCTATTTCCTAGCAAGGAAGTGTCGCATTTACATTCATTTGAAGTGTAGACGAGGAATACATGATACTTCGCAAATCATATTATATCTTACCATGAAACATAGAAATGAGATGCGATATCACGTTTTAAGAAGCATTAGAACACTATTGCTACGATAGCTAGACATTTGCAAACGCTATTTCCTAGCAAAGAAGTGTCGCATTTACATTCATTTGAAGTGTAGACGATGAATACATGATACTTCGCAAATTATATTATATCTTAATATGAAACATAGAAATTAGATGCGATATCGCGTTTTAAGAAGCATTAGAACACTATTGCTACGATACGTAGACATCTGCAAACGCTATTTCGTTGCAAGGAAGTGTCGCATTTACATTCATTTGAAGTGTAGACGAGGAATACATGACACTTCGCAAATCATATTATATCTTACCATGAAACATAGAAATGAGATGCGATATCGCGTTTTAAGAAGCACTAGGTCTCTATTGCTACGATAGGTAGACATCTGCAAACGCTATTTCCTTGCAAGGAAATGTCACATTTACATTCATTTGAAGTGTAGACGAGGAATACATAACACTCCGCAAATCATATTATATCTTACCATGAAACATAGAAATGAGATGCGATATCGCGTTTTAAGAAGCACTAGGTCTCTATTGCTACGATAGGTAGACATCTGCAAACGCTATTTCCTAGCAAAGAAGTGTCGCATTTATATTCATTTGAAGTGTAGACGAGGAATACATAACACTTCGCAAATCATGTTATATCTTACCATGAAACATAGAAATGAGATGCGATATCGCGTTTTAAGAATCATATGAACTCTATTGCTACGATACGTAGGCATCTGCAATCGCTATTTCCTAGCAAGGAAGTGTCGCATTTACATTCATTTGAAGTGTAGACGAGGAATACATGATACTTCGCAAATCATATTATATCTTACCATGAAACATAGAAATGAGATGCGATATCGCGTTTTAAGAATCATATGAACTCTATTGCTACGATACGTAGACATCTGCAATCGCTATTTCCTTGCAAAGAAGTGCCGCATTTACATTCATTTGAAGTGTAGACGAGGAATACATAACACTCCGCAAATCATATTATATCTTACCATGAAACATAGAAATGAGATGCGATATCGCGTTTTAAGAATCACAAGAAATCTATTGCAACGATACGTAGACATCTGCAAACGCTATTTCCTTGCAAAGAAGTGTCGCATTTACATTCATTTGAAGTGTAGACGAAGAATACATAACACTTCGCAAATCATATTATACCTTACCATGGAACATAGAGGTGAGATGCGATATCGCGTTTTAAGAAGCATTAGAACACTATTGCTACGATAGGCAGACATTTGCAAACGCTATTTCCTAGCAAAGAAGTGTCGCATTTACATTCATTTGAAGTGTAGGCGAGGAATACATAACACTTCGCAAATCATATTATATCTTACCATGAAACATAGAAATGAGATGCGATGTCGCGTTTTAAGAAGCATTAGAACACTATTGCTACGATATGTAGATATTTGCAAACGCTATTTCCTAGCAAAGAAGTGTCGCATTTATATTCATTTGAAGTGTAGACGAGGAATACATAACACTTCGCAAATCATGTTATATCTTACCATGAAACATAGAAATGAGATGCGATATCGCGTTTTAAGAATCATATGAACTCTATTGCTACGATACGTAGGCATCTGCAATCGCTATTTCCTAGCAAGGAAGTGTCGCATTTACATTCATTTGAAGTGTAGACGAGGAATACATGATACTTCGCAAATCATATTATATCTTACCATGAAACATAGAAATGAGATGCGATATCGCGTTTTAAGAATCATATGAACTCTATTGCTACGATACGTAGTCATCTGCAATCGCTATTTCCTTGCAAAGAAGTGCCGCATTTACATTCATTTGAAGTGTAGACGAGGAATACATGATACTTCGCAAATCATATTATATCTTACCATGAAACATAGAAATGAGATGCGATATCGCGTTTTAAGAAGCATTAGAACACTATTGCTACGATAGGTAGACATTTGTAAACGCTATTTCCTAGCAAAGAAGTGTCGCATTTACATTCATTTGAAGTGTAGGCGAGGAATACATAACACTTCGCAAATCATATTATATCTTACCATGAAACATAGAAATGAGATGCGATATCGCGTTTTAAGAAGCATCAGAAATCCATTGCTACGATACGTAGACATCTGCAAACGCTATTTCCTTGCAAATAAGTATCGCATTTACATTCATTTGAAGTGTAGACGAGAATTACATAACACTTCGCAAATCATATTATACCTTACCATGGAACATAGAAATGAGATGCGATATCGCGTTTTAAGAATCATATGAACTCTATTGCTACGATACGTAGACATCTGCAAACGCTATTTCCTTGCAAGGAAGTGTCGCATTTACATTCATTTGAAGTGTAGACGAGGAATACATAACACTCCGCAAATCATATTATATCTTACCATGAAACATAGAAATGAGATGCGATATCGCGTTTTAGGAATCACAAGAACTCTATTGCAACGATACGTAGACATCTGCAAACGCTATTTCCTTGCAAAGAAGTGTCGCATTTACATTAATTTGAAGTGTAGACGAAGAATACATAACACTTCGCAAATCATATTATACCTTACCATGGAACATAGAAATGAGATGCGATATCGCGTTTTAAGAATCATATGAACTCTATTGCTACGATACGTAGACATCTGCAAACGCTATTTCCTTGCAAGGAAGTGTCGCATTTACATTCATTTGTTGTGTAGACAAGGAATACATAACACTTCGCAAATCATATTATATCTTACCATGAAACATAGAAATGAGATGCGATGTCGCGTTTTAAGAAGCATTAGAACACTATTGCTACGATATGTAGATATTTGCAAACGCTATTTCCTAGCAAAGAAGTGTCGCATTTATATTCATTTGAAGTGTAGACGAGGAATACATAACACTTCGCAAATCATGTTATATCTTACCATGAAACATAGAAATGAGATGCGATATCGCGTTTTAAGAATCATATGAACTCTATTGCTACGATACGTAGGCATCTGCAATCGCTATTTCCTAGCAAGGAAGTGTCGCATTTACATTCATTTGAAGTGTAGACGAGGAATACATGATACTTCGCAAATCATATTATATCTTACCATGAAACATAGAAATGAGATGCGATATCGCGTTTTAAGAATCATATGAACTCTATTGCTACGATACGTAGACATCTGCAATCGCTATTTCCTTGCAAAGAAGTGCCGCATTTACATTCATTTGAAGTGTAGACGAGGAATACATGATACTTCGCAAATCATATTATATCTTACCATGAAACATAGAAATGAGATGCGATATCGCGTTTTAAGAAGCATTAGAACACTATTGCTACGATAGGTAGACATTTGTAAACGCTATTTCCTAGCAAAGAAGTGTCGCATTTACATTCATTTGAAGTGTAGGCGAGGAATACATAACACTTCGCAAATCATATTATATCTTACCATGAAACATAGAAATGAGATGCGATATCGCGTTTTAAGAAGCATCAGAAATCCATTGCTACGATACGTAGACATCTGCAAACGCTATTTCCTTGCAAATAAGTATCGCATTTACATCCATTTGAAGTGTAGACGAGAATTACATAACACTTCGCAAATCATATTATACCTTACCATGGAACATAGAAATGAGATGCGATATCGCGTTTTAAGAATCATATGAACTCTATTGCTACGATACGTAGACATCTGCAAACGCTATTTCCTTGCAAGGAAGTGTCGCATTTACATTCATTTGAAGTGTAGACGAGGAATACATAACACTCCGCAAATCATATTATATCTTACCATGAAACATAGAAATGAGATGCGATATCGCGTTTTAGGAATCACAAGAACTCTATTGCAACGATACGTAGACATCTGCAAACGCTATTTCCTTGCAAAGAAGTGTCGCATTTACATTAATTTGAAGTGTAGACGAAGAATACATAACACTTCGCAAATCATATTATACCTTACCATGGAACATAGAAATGAGATGCGATATCGCGTTTTAAGAATCATATGAACTCTATTGCTACGATACGTAGACATCTGCAAACGCTATTTCCTTGCAAGGAAGTGTCGCATTTACATTCATTTGATGTGTAGACAAGGAATACATAACACTTCGCAAATCATATTATATCTTACCATGAAACATAGAAATGAGATGCGATATCGCGTTTTAAGAAGCATTAGAACACTATTGCTACGATATGTAGACATTTGCAAACGCTATTTCCTAGCAAAGAAGTGTCGCATTTATATTTATTTGAAGTGTAGACGAGGAATACATAACACTTCGCAAATCATGTTATATTTACCATGAAACATAGAAATGAGATGCGATATCGCGTTTTAAGAAGCATTAAAACTCTATTGCTACGATACCTAGACATCTGCAGACGCTATTTCCTAGCAAGGAAGTGTCGCATTTACATTCATTTGAAGTGTAGACGAGGAATACATGATACTTCGCAAATCATATTATATCTTACCATGAAACATAGAAATGAGATGCGATATCACGTTTTAAGAAGCATTAGAACACTATTGCTACGATACGTAGACATCTGCAAACGATATTTCCCAGCGAGGAAGTGTCGCATTCACATTCATTTGAAGTGTAGACGAGGAATACATAACAATTCGCAAATCATATTATATCTTACCATTAAACATAGAAATGAGATGTGATATCGCGTTTTAAGAATCATATGAACTCTATTGCAACGATACGTAGACATCTGCAAACGCTATTTCCTTGCATAGAAGTGTCGCATTTACATTCATTTGAAGTGTAGACGAGGAATACATGACACTTCGCAAATCATATAATATCTTACCATGAAACATAGAAATGAGATGCGATATCGCGTTTAAGAAGCATTAGAACAATATTGCTACGATATGTAGACATTTGCAAACGCTATTTCCTAGCAAGGAAGTGTCGCATTTACATTCATCTGAAGTGTAGACGAGGAATACATGATACTTCGCAAATTATATTATATCTTAATATGAAACATAGAAATTAGATGCGATATCGCGTTTTAAGAAGCATTAGAACACTATTGCTACGATACGTAGACATCTGCAAACGCTATTTCGTTGCAAGGAAGTGTCGCATTTACATTCATTTGAAGTGTAGACGAGGAATACATGACACTTCGCAAATCATATTATATCTTACCATGAAACATAGAAATGAGATGCGATATCGCGTTTTAAGAAGCACTAGGTCTCTATTGCTACGATAGGTAGACATCTGCAAACGCTATTTCCTTGCAAGGAAATGTCACATTTACATTCATTTGAAGTGTAGACGAGGAATACATAACACTCCGCAAATCATATTATATCTTACCATGAAACATAGAAATGAGATGCGATATCGCGTTTTAAGAAGCACTAGGTCTCTATTGCTACGATAGGTAGACATCTGCAAACGCTATTTCCTTGCAAGGAAATGTCACATTTACATTCATTTGAAGTGTAGACGAGGAATACATAACACTTCGCATATCATATTATACCTTACCATGAAACGTAGACATGAGATGCGATATCGCCTTTTAAGAATCATAAGAACTCTATCTCTACGATACGTAGACATCTGCAAACGCTATTTCCTTGCAAGGAACTGTCGCATTTACATTCATTTGAATCGTAGACGAGGAATACATAACACTTCGCAAATCATGTTATATCTTACCATGAAACATAGAAATGAGATACGATATCCCGTTTTAAGAATCATATGAACTCTATTGCCACGATACGTAGACATCTGCAATCGCTATATCCTAGCAAGGAAGTGTCGCATTTACATTCATTTGAAGTGTAGACGAGAAATACATGATACTTCGCAATTCATATTATATCTTACCATGAAACATAGAAATGAGGTGCGATATCGCGTTTTAAGAAGCACTAGAACACTATTGCTACGATATGTAGATATTTGCAAACGCTATTTCCTAGCAAAGAAGTGTCGCATTCATATTCATTTGAAGTGTAGACGAGGAATACATAACACTTCGCAAATCATGTTATATCTTACCATGAAACGTAGAAATGAGATGCGATATCGCGTTTTAAGGAGCATTAGAACAATATTGCTACGATATGTAGACATTTGCAAACGCTATTTCCTAGCAAGCAAGTGTCGCATTTACATTCATTTGAACTGTAGACGAGGAATACATGATACTTCGCAAATCATATTATATCTTAATATGAAACATAGAAATTAGATGCGATATCGCGTTTTAAGAAGCATTAGAACACTATTGCTACGATACGTAGACATCTGCAAACGCTATTTCGTTGCAAGGAAGTGTCGCATTTACATTCATTTGAAGTGTAGACGAGGAATACATGACACTTCGCAAATCATGTTATATCTTACCATGAAACGTAGAAATGAGATGCGATATCGCGTTTTAAGAAGCATTAGAACAGTATTGCTACGATATGTAGACATTTGCAAACGCTATTTCCTAGCAAGGAAGTGTCGCATTTACATTCATTTGAAGTGTAGACGAGGAATACATGATACTTCGCAAATCATATTATATCTTAATATGAAACATAGAAATTAGATGCGATATCGCGTTTTAAGAAGCATTAGAACACTATTGCTACGATACGTAGACATCTGCAAACGCTATTTCGTTGCAAGGAAGTGTCGCATTTACATTCATTTGAAGTGTAGACGAGGAATACATGACACTTCGCAAATCATATTATATCTTACCATGAAACATAGAAATGAGATGCGATATCGCGTTTTAAGTAGCACTAGGTCTCTATTGCTACGATAGGTAGACATCTGCAAACGCTATTTCCTTGCAAGGAAATGTCACATTTACATTCATTTGAAGTGTAGACGAGGAATACATAACACTTCGCATATCATATTATACCTTACCATGAAACGTAGACATGAGATGCGATATCGCCTTTTAAGAATCATAAGAACTCTATCTCTACGATACGTAGACATCTGCAAACGCTATTTCCTTGCAAGGAACTGTCGCATTTACATTCATTTGAACCGTAGACGAGGAATACATAACACTTCGCAAATCATGTTATATCTTACCATGAAACATAGAAATGAGATACGATATCCCGTTTTAAGAATCATATGAACACTATTGCTACGATACGTAGACATCAGCAATCGCTATTTCCTAGCAAGGAAGTGTAGCATTTACATTCATTTGAAGTGTAGACGAGAAATACATGATACTTCGCAATTCATATTATATCTTACCATGAAACATAGAAATGAGATGCGATATCGCGTTTTAAGAAGCATTAGAACACTATTGCTACGATATGTAGATATTTGCAAACGCTATTTCCTAGCAAAGAAGTGTCGCATTTATATTCATTTGATGTGTAGACGAGGAATACATAACACTTCGCAAATCATGTTATATCTTACCATGAAACATAGAAATGAGATGCGATATCGCGTTTTAAGAATCATATGAACTCTATTGCTACGATACGTAGGCATCTGCAATCGCTATTTCCTAGCAAGGAAGTGTCGCATTTACATTCATTTGAAGTGTAGACGAGGAATACATGATACTTCGCAAATCATATTATATCTTACCATGAAACATAGAAATGAGATGCGATATCGCGTTTTAAGAATCACAAGAACTCTATTGCAACGATACGTAGACATCTGCAAACGCTATTTCCTAGCAAGGAAGTGTCGCATTTACATTCATTTGAAGTGTAGACGAGGAATACATGATACTTCGCAAATCATATTATATCTTACCATGAAACATAGAAATGAGATGCGATATCACGTTTTAAGAAGCATTAGAACACTATTGCTACGATAGCTAGACATTTGCAAACGCTATTTCCTAGCAAAGAAGTGTCGCATTTACATTCATTTGAAGTGTAGACGAGGAATACATGATACTTCGCAAATTATATTATATCTTAATATGAAACATAGAAATTAGATGCGATATCGCGTTTTAAGAAGCATTAGAACACTATTGCTACGATACGTAGACATCTGCAAACGCTATTTCGTTGCAAGGAAGTGTCGCATTTACATTCATTTGAAGTGTAGACGAGGAATACATGACACTTCGCAAATCATATTATATCTTACCATGAAACATAGAAATGAGATGCGATATCGCGTTTTAAGAAGCACTAGGTCTCTATTGCTACGATAGGTAGACATCTGCAAACGCTATTTCCTTGCAAGGAAATGTCACATTTACATTCATTTGAAGTGTAGACGAGGAATACATAACACTCCGCAAATCATATTATATCTTACCATGAAACATAGAAATGAGATGCGATATCGCGTTTTAAGAAGCACTAGGTCTCTATTGCTACGATAGGTAGACATCTGCAAACGCTATTTCCTTGCAAGGAAATGTCACATTTACATTCATTTGAAGTGTAGACGAGGAATACATAACACTTCGCATATCATATTATACCTTACCATGAAACGTAGACATGAGATGCGATATCGCCTTTTAAGAATCATAAGAACTCTATCTCTACGATACGTAGACATCTGCAAACGCTATTTCCTTGCAAGGAACTGTCGCATTTACATTCATTTGAATCGTAGACGAGGAATACATAACACTTCGCAAATCATGTTATATCTTACCATGAAACATAGAAATGAGATACGATATCCCGTTTTAAGAATCATATGAACTCTATTGCCACGATACGTAGACATCTGCAATCGCTATATCCTAGCAAGGAAGTGTCGCATTTACATTCATTTGAAGTGTAGACGAGAAATACATGATACTTCGCAATTCATATTATATCTTACCATGAAACATAGAAATGAGATGCGATATCGCGTTTTAAGAAGCATTAGAACACTATTGCTACGATATGTAGATATTTGCAAACGCTATTTCCTAGCAAAGAAGTGTCGCATTCATATTCATTTGAAGTGTAGACGAGGAATACATAACACTTCGCAAATCATGTTATATCTTACCATGAAACGTAGAAATGAGATGCGATATCGCGTTTTAAGAAGCATTAGAACAATATTGCTACGATATGTAGACATTTGCAAACGCTATTTCCTAGCAAGGAAGTGTCGCATTTACATTCATTTGAAGTGTAGACGAGGAATACATGATACTTCGCAAATCATATTATATCTTAATATGAAACATAGAAATTAGATGCGATATCGCGTTTTAAGAAGCATTAGAACACTATTGCTACGATACGTAGACATCTGCAAACGCTATTTCGTTGCAAGGAAGTGTCGCATTTACATTCATTTGAAGTGTAGACGAGGAATACATGACACTTCGCAAATCATATTATATCTTACCATGAAACATAGAAATGAGATGCGATATCGCGTTTTAAGAATCACAAGAACTCTATTGCAACGATACGTAGACATCTGCAAACGCTATTTCCTAGCAAGGAAGTGTCGCATTTACATTCATTTGAAGTGTAGACGAGGAATACATGATACTTCGCAAATCATATTATATCTTACCATGAAACATAGAAATGAGATGCGATATCACGTTTTAAGAAGCATTAGAACACTATTGCTACGATAGGTAGACATTTGCAAACGCTATTTCCTAGCAAAGAAGTGTCGCATTTACATTCATTTGAAGTGTAGACGAGGAATACATAACACTTCGCAAATCATATTATATCTTACCATGAAACATAGAAATGAGATGCGATATCGCGTTTTAAGAATCATAAGAACTCTATTGCTACGATACGTAGACATCTGCAAACGCTATTTCCTTGCAAGGAAGTGTCGCATTTACATTCATTTGAAGTGTAGACGAGGAATACATGATACTTCGCAAATCATATTATATCTTACCATGAAACATAGAAATGAGATGCGATATCGCGTTTTAAGAAGCATTAGAACACTATTGCTACGATAGGTAGACATTTGCAAACGCTATTTCCTAGCAAAGAAGTGTCGCATTTACATTCATTTGAAGTGTAGACGAGGAATACATGATACTTCGCAAATCATATTATATCTTACCATGAAACATAGAAATGAGATGCGATATCGCGTTTTAAGAAGCAGTAGAACTCTATTGCTACGATACGTAGACATCTGCAAACGCTATTTCCTTGCAAGGAAATGTCACATTTACATTCATTTGAAGTGTAGACGAGGAATACATAACACTTCGCATATCATATTATACCTTACCATGAAACGTAGACATGAGATGCGATATCGCCTTTTAAGAATCATAAGAACTCTATCTCTACGATACGTAGACATCTGCAAACGCTATTTCCTTGCAAGGAACTGTCGCATTTACATTCATTTGAATCGTAGACGAGGAATACATAACACTTCGCATATCATATTATACCTTACCATGAAACGTAGACATGAGATGCGATATCGCCTTTTAAGAATCATAAGAACTCTATCTCTACGATACGTAGACATCTGCAAACGCTATTTCCTTGCAAGGAACTGTCGCATTTACATTCATTTGAATCGTAGACGAGGAATACATAACACTTCGCAAATCATGTTATATCTTACCATGAAACATAGAAATGAGATGCGATATCGCGTTTTAAGAATCATATGAACTCTATTGCTACGATACATAGACATCTGCAATCGCTATTTCCTTGCAAAGAAGTGTCGCCTTTACATTCATTTGAAGTGTAGACGAGGAATACATGATACTTCGCAAATCATATTATATCTTACCATGAAACATAGAAATGAGATGCGATATCGCGTTTTAAGAAGCAGTAGAACTCTATTGCTACGATACGTAGACATCTGCAAACGCTATTTCCTTGCAAGGAAGTGTCGCATTTACATTCATTTGTATCGTAGACGAGGAATACATAACACTTCGCAATGAATATTATATCTTATCATGAAACATAGATATGAGATGCAATATCTCGTTTTAAGAAGCATTTGAACTCTATTGCTTCGATACGTAGACATCTGCAAACGCTATTTCCTTGCAAGAAAGTGTCGCATTTACATTCATTTGATGTGTAGACGAGGAATACATAACACTTCGCAAATCATATTATGTCTTACCATGAAACATAGAAATCAGATGCAATATCGCGTTTTAAGAATCATAAGAACTCTATTGCTACGATACGTAGACATCTGCAAACGCTATTTCCTTGCAAGGAAGTGTCGCATTTACATTCATTTGAAGTGTAGACGAGGAATACATGACACTTCGCAAATCATATTATATCTTACCATGAAACATAGAAATGAGATGCGATATCGCGTTTTAAGAAGCATTAGAAAGCTATTGCTAACGATACGTAGACATCTGCAAACGCTATTTCCTAGCGAGGACGTATCGCATTCACATTCATTTGAAGTGTAGACGAGGAATACATAACACTTCGCAAATCATGTTATATCTTACCATGAAACATAGAAATGAGATGCGATATCGCGTTTTAAGAATCATATGAACTCTATTGCTACGATACGTAGACATCTGCAATCGCTATTTCCTAGCAAGGAAGTGTCGCATTTACATTCATTTGAAGTGTAGACGAGGAATACATAATACTTCGCAAATCATATTATATCTTACCATGAAACATAGAAATGAGATGCGATATCGCGTTTTAAGAAGCATTAGAACAATATTGCTACGATATGTAGACATTTGCAAACGCTATTTCCTAGCAAGGAAGTGTCGCATTTACATTCATTTGAAGTGTAGACGAGGAATACATGATACTTCGCAAATCATATTATATCTTAATATGAAACATAGAAATTAGATGCGATATCGCGTTTTAAGAAGCATTAGAACACTATTGCTACGATACGTAGACATCTGCAAACGCTATTTCGTTGCAAGGAAGTGTCGCATTTACATTCATTTGAAGTGTAGACGAGGAATACATGACACTTCGCAAATCATATTATATCTTACCATGAAACATAGAAATGAGATGCGATATCGCGTTTTAAGAAGCACTAGGTCTCTATTGCTACGATAGGTAGACATCTGCAAACGCTATTTCCTTGCAAGGAAATGTCACATTTACATTCATTTGAAGTGTAGACGAGGAATACATAACACTTCGCATATCATATTATACCTTACCATGAAACGTAGACATGAGATGCGATATCGCCTTTTAAGAATCATAAGAACTCTATCTCTACGATACGTAGACATCTGCAAACGCTATTTCCTTGCAAGGAACTGTCGCATTTACATTCATTTGAATCGTAGACGAGGAATACATAACACTTCGCATATCATATTATACCTTACCATGAAACGTAGACATGAGATGCGATATCGCCTTTTAAGAATCATAAGAACTCTATCTCTACGATTCGTAGACATCTGCAAACGCTATTTCCTTGCAAGGAACTGTCGCATTTACATTCATTTGAATCGTAGACGAGGAATACATAACACTTCGCAAATCATGTTATATCTTACCATGAAACATAGAAATGAGATGCGATATCGCGTTTTAAGAATCATATGAACTCTATTGCTACGATACGTAGACATCTGCAATCGCTATTTCCTTGCAAAGAAGTGTCGCCTTTACATTCATTTGAAGTGTAGACGAGGAATACATGATACTTCGCAAATCATATTATATCTTACCATGAAACATAGAAATGAGATGCGATATCGCGTTTTAAGAAGCATTAGAACACTATTGCTACGATAGGTAGACATCTGTAAACGCTATTTCCTAGCAAAGAAGTGTCGCATTTACATTCATTTGAAGTGTAGGCGTGGAATACATAACACTTCGCAAATCATATTATATCTTACCATGAAACATAGAAATCAGATGCGATATCGCGTTTTAAGAATCATATGAACTCTATTGCTACGATACGTAGACATCTGCAATCGCTATTTCCTTGCAAGGAAGTGTCGCATTTACTTTCATTTGAATCGTAGACGAGGAATACATAACACTTCGCAAATCATATTATATCTTACCATGAAACATAGAAATGAGATGCGATATCGCGTTTTAGGAAGCATTAGAACTCTATTGCTACGATACCTAGACATCTGCAAATGCTATTTCCTTGCAAGGACGTGTCGCATTTACGTTCATTTGAATCATAGACGAGGAATGCATAACACTTCGCAATGAATATTATATCTTATCATGAAACATAAATATGAGATGCAATATCTCGTTTTAAGAATCATTTGAACTCTATTGCTTCGATTCGTTGACATCTGCAAACGCTATTTCCATGCAAGGAAGTATCGCATTTACCTTCTTCTGAAGAGAATACGAGGTATACATAACACTTTACAATGAATATTATATCCTATCATGCAACATAGAAATGAGATGCGATATCGCGTTTTAAGAAGCGTTAGAACTCTATCGCTACGATACCTAGACATCTGCAGACACTATTTCCTAGCAATGAAGTGTCGCATTTACATTCATTTGAAGTGTAGACGAGGAATACATAACACTTCGCAAATCATATTATATCTTACCATGATACATTGAAATGATATGCGATATCGCGTTTTAGGAAGCATTAGAACTCTATTGCTACGATACCTAGACATCTGCAAACGCTATTTCCTTGTAAGGAAGTGTCGCATTTACATTCATTTGAATCGTAGACGAGGAATGCATAACACTTCGCAATGTATATTGTATCTTATCATGAAACATAGATATGAGATGCAATAACTCGTTTTAAGAAGCATTTGAACTCTATTGCTACGATACGTAGACATCTGCAAACGCTATTTCCAAGCAAGGAAGTGTCGCATTTACATTCATTTGAAGTGTAGACGAGGAATACATAACACTTCGCAATGAAAATTACATCTTATCATGAAACATAGAAGTGAGATGCGATATCACGTTCTAAGATGCATTAGAACCCCATCCCTACGATACGTAGACATCTGCAAACGCTATTTCCTAGCAAGGATGTGTCGCATTTACATTCATTTGAAGTGTAGACGAGGACTACATAACAATTCGCAAATCATATTCTATCTTACCATGAAACATAGAAATGAGATGCGATTTCGCGTTTAAAGAAGCATTTGAACTCTATTGCTTCGATACGTGGACATTTGCAAACGTTACTTCCTAGCAAGGAAGTGTCGCATTTACATCCATTTGAATCGTAGATGAGGAATGCGTAACACTTCGCAATGAATATTATATCTTACCATGAAACATAGATATGAGATGCAATATCTCGTTTTAAGAAGCATTTGAACTCTATTGCTTCGAAACGTAGACATCTGCAAACGCTATTTCCTTGCAAGGAAGTATTGCATTTACATTCATTTGAAGTGTAGACGAGGACTACATAACACTTCGCAATGAATATTACATCTTATCATGAAACATAGAAATGAGATGCGATATCACGTTTTAAGAAGCACTAGAACTCCATCCCTACGATACGTAGACATCTGCAAACGCTATTTCCTAGCAAGGAAGAGTCGCATTCACATTCATTTGAAGTGTAGACGTGGACTACATAACACTTCGCAATGAATATAACATCTTATCATGAAACATAGAAATGAGATGCGATATCACGTTCTAAGAAGCACTAAAACTCCATCCCTACGATACGTAGACATCTGCAAACGCTATTTCCTTGCAAGGAAGTGTCGCATTAACATTCATATGAAGTGTAGACGAGGAATACATAACACTTCGCAAATAATATTATATCTTACCATGAAACATAGAAATGAGATTCGATATCGCGTTTTAAGAAGCACTAGAACTCTATTGCTACGATACGTAGACATCTGCAATCGCTATTTCCTTGCAAGGAAGTGTCGCATTTACTTTCATTTGTATCGTAGACGAGGAATACATAACACTTCGCAAATCATATTATATCTTACCATGAAACATTGAAATGAGATGCGATATCGCGTTTTAGGAAGCATTAGAACTCTATTGCTACGATACCTAGACATCTGCAAACGCTATTTCCTTGCAAGGAAGTGTCGCATTTACATTCATTTGAATCGTAGACGAGGAATGCATAACACTTCCCAATGTACATTGTATCTTATCATGAAACATAGATATGAGATGCAATATCTCGTTTTATGAAGCATTTGAATTCTATTGCTACGATACCAAGACATCTGCAGACGCTATTTCCTAGCATGGAAGTGTCGCATTTACATTCATTTGAAGTGTAGACGAGGAATACATGACACTTCGCAAATCATATTATATCTTACCATGAAACATAGAAATGAGATGCAATATCTCGTTTTAAGAAGCATTTGAACTCTACTGCTACGATACCTAGATATCTGCAGACGCTATTTCCTAGCATGGAAGTGTCGCATTTACATTCATTTGAAGTGTAGACGAGGAATATATGACACTTCGCAAATCATATTATATCTTACCATGAAACATAGAAATGAGATGCGATATCGCGTTTTAAGAAGCATTAGAACACTATTGCTACGGTAGGTAGACATTTGCAAACGCTATTTCCTTGCAAGGAAGTGTCGTATTTACATTCTTTTGATGTGTATACGAGGAATACATAACACTTCGCAAATCATATTATATCTTACCATGAAACATAGAAATGAGATGCGATATCGCGTTTTATGAATCATAAGAACAATATTGCTACGATACCTAGACATCTGCAAACGCTATTTCCTTGCAAGGATGTGTCACATTTACGTTCATTTGAATCATAGACGAGGAATGCATAACACTTCGCAATGAATATTAAATCTTATCATGAAACATAAATATGAGATTCAATATCTCGTTTTAAGAATCATTTGAACTCTATTGCTACGATACCTAGACATCTGCATACGCTATTTCCTTGCAAGGACGTGTCGCATTTACGTTCATTTGAATCATAGACGAGGAATGCATAACACTTCGCAATGAATATTATATCTTATCACGAAACATAAATATGAGATGCAATATCTCGTTTTAAGAAGCATTTGAACTCTATTGCTTCGATGCGTAGATATTTGCAAACGCTATTTCTTTGCAAGGAAGTGTCGCATTTACATTCATTTGAAGTGTAGACGAGGAATACATAACACTTCGCAAATCATATTATATCTTACCATGAAACATAGGAATGAGATGCGATATCGCGTTTTAAGAAGCATTAGAACTCTATTGCTACGATACCTAGAAATCTGCAAACGCTATTTCCTTGCAAGGAAGTGTCGCATTTACATTCATTTGAAGTGTAGACGAGTAATACATAAGACTTCCCCAATCATATTATATCTTACCATGATACATTGAAATGAGATGCGATATCGCGTTTTAGGAAGCATTAGAACTCTATTGCTACGATACCTAGACATCTGCAAACGCTATTTCCTTGTAAGGAAGTGTCGCATTTACATTCATTTGAATCGTAGACGAGGAATGCATAACACTTCGCAATGTATATTGTATCTTATCATGAAACATAGATATGAGATGCAATAACTCGTTTTAAGAAGCATTTGAACTCTATTGCTACGATACGTAGACATCTGCAAACGCTATTTCCAAGCAAGGAAGTGTCGCATTTACATTCATTTGAAGTGTAGACGAGGAATACATAACACTTCGCAATGAAAATTACATCTTATCATGAAACATAGAAGTGAGATGCGATATCACGTTCTAAGAAGCATTAGAACCCCCATCCCTACGATACGTAGACATCTGCAAACGCTATTTCCTAGCAAGGATGTGTCGCATTTACATTCATTTGAAGTGTAGACGAGGACTACATAACAATTCGCAAATCATATTCTATCTTACCATGAAACATAGAAATGAGATGCGATTTCGCGTTTAAAGAAGCATTTGAACTCTATTGCTTCGATACGTGGACATTTGCAAACGTTACTTCCTAGCAAGGAAGTGTCGCATTTACATCCATTTGAATCGTAGATGAGGAATGCGTAACACTTCGCAATGAATATTATATCTACCATGAAACATAGATATGAGATGCAATATCTCGTTTTAAGAAGCATTTGAACTCTATTGCTACGATACCTAGACACCTGCAAACGCTATTTCCTTGCTAGGAAGTGTCGCACTTTCATTCATTTGAAGTGTAGACGAGGAATACATAACACTTCGCAAATCATGTTATATCTTACCATGAAACATAGAAATGAGATGCGATATCGCGTTTTAAGAATCATATGAACTCTATTGCTACGATACGTAGACATCTGCAATCGCTATTTCCTTGCAAGGAAGTGTCGCATTTACTTTCATTTGAATCGTAGACGAGGAATACATAGCACTTCGCAAATCATATTATATCTTACCATGAAACATAGAAATGAGATGCGATATCGCGTTTTGGGAAGCATTAGAACTCTATTGCTACGATACCTAGACATCTGCAAACGCTATTTCCTTGCAAGGACGTGTCACATTTACGTTCATTTGAATCATAGACGAGGAATGCATAACACTTCGCAATGAATATTATATCTTATCATGAAACATAAATATGAGATGCAATGTCTCATTTTAAGAAGCATTTGAACTCTATTGCTTCGATACGTAGACATTTGCAAACGCTATTTCTTTGCAAGGAAGTGTCGCATTTACATTCATTTGAAGTGTAGACGAGGAATACATAACACTTCGCAAATCATATTATATCTTACCATGAAACTTAGAACTGATATGCGATATCGCGTTTTAAGAAGCATTAGAACTCTATTGCAGCGATACCTAGACATCTGCAGACACTATTTCCTAGCAAGGAAGAGTCGCATTTACATTCATTTGAAGTGTAGACGAGGAATACATAACACTTCGCAAATCATATTATATCTTACCATGAAACTTTGAAATGAGATGCGATATCGCGTTTTAGGAAGCATTAGAACTCTATTGCTACGATACCTAGACATCTGCAAACGCTATTTCCTTGCAAGGAAGTGTCGCATTTACATTCATTTGAATCGTAGACGAGGAATGCATATCACTTCCCAATGTACATTGTATCTTATCATGAAACATAGATATGAGATGCAATATCTCGTTTTAAGAAGCATTTGAATTCTATTGCTACGATACCAAGACATCTGCAGACGCTATTTCCTAGCAAGGAAGTGTCGCATTTACATTCATTTGAAGTGTAGACGAGGAATACATGACACTTCGCAAATCATATTATATCTTACCATGAAACATAGAAATGAGATGCAATATCTCGTTTTAAGAAGCATTTGAACTCTACTGCTACGATACCTAGACATCTGCAGACGCTACTTCCTAGCATGGAAGTGTCGCATTTACATTCATTTGAAGTGTAGACGAGGAATATATGACACTTCGCAAATCATATTATATCTTACCATGAAACATAGAAATGAGATGCGATATCGCGTTTTAAGAAGCATTAGAACACTATTGCTACGATAGGTAGACATTTGCAAACGCTATTTCCTTGCAAGGAAGTGTCGTATTTACATTCTTTTGATGTGTATACGAGGAATACATAACACTTCGCAAATCATATTATATCTTACCATGAAACATAGAAATGAGATGCGATATCGCGTTTTATGAATCATAAGAACAATATTGCTACGATACCTAGACATCTGCAAACGCAATTTCCTTGCAAGGACGTGTCACATTTACGTTCATTTGAATCATAGACGAGGAATGCATAACACTTCGCAATGAATATTATATCTTATCATGAAACATAAATATGAGATTCAATATCTCGTTTTAAGAATCATTTGAACTCTATTGCTACGATACCTAGACATCTGCATACGCTATTTCCTTGCAAGGACGTGTCGCATTTACGTTCATTTGAATCATAGACGAGGAATGCATAACACTTCGCAATGAATATTATATCTTATCATGAAACATAAATATGAGATGCAATATCTCGTTTTAAGAAGCATTTGAACTCTATTGCTTCGATGCGTAGATATTTGCAAACGCTATTTCTTTGCAAGGAAGTGTCGCATTTACATTCATTTGAAGTGTAGACGAGGAATACATAACACTTCGCAAATCATATTATATCTTACCATGAAACATAGGAATGAGATGCGATATCGCGTTTTAAGAAGCATTAGAACTCTATTGCTACGATACCTAGAAATCTGCAAACGCTATTTCCTTGCAAGGAAGTGTCGCATTTACATTCATTTGAAGTGTAGACGAGTAATACATAAGACTTCCCCAATCATATTATATCTTACCATGATACATTGAAATGAGATGCGATATCGCGTTTTAGGAAGCATTAGAACTCTATTGCTACGATACCTAGACATCTGCAAACGCTATTTCCTTGTAAGGAAGTGTCGCATTTACATTCATTTGAATCGTAGACGAGGAATGCATAACACTTCGCAATGTATATTGTATCTTATCATGAAACATAGATATGAGATGCAATAACTCGTTTTAAGAAGCATTTGAACTCTATTGCTACGATACGTAGACATCTGCAAACGCTATTTCCAAGCAAGGAAGAGTCGCATTTACATTCATTTGAAGTGTAGACGAGGAATACATAACACTTCGCAATGAAAATTACATCTTATCATGAAACATAGAAGTGAGATGCGATATCACGTTCTAAGAAGCATTAGAACCCCATCCCTACGATACGTAGACATCTGCAAACGCTATTTCCTAGCAAGGATGTGTCGCATTTACATTCATTTGAAGTGTAGACGAGGACTACATAACAATTCGCAAATCATATTCTATCTTACCATGAAACATAGAAATGAGATGCGATTTCGCGTTTAAAGAAGCATTTGAACTCTATTGCTTCGATACGTGGACATTTGCAAACGTTACTTCCTAGCAAGGAAGTGTCGCATTTACATCCATTTGAATCCTAGATGAGGAATGCGTAACACTTCGCAATGAATATTATATCTTACCATGAAACATAGATATGAGATTCAATATCTCGTTTTAAGAAGCATTTGAACTCTATTGCTTCGATACGTAGACATCTGCAAACGCTATTTCCTTGCAAGGAAGTATTGCATTTACATTCATTTGAAGTGTAGACGAGGACTACATAACACTTCGCAATGAATATTACATCTTATCATGAAACATAGAAATGAGATGCGATATCACGTTTTAAGAAGCACTAGAACTCCATCCCTACGATACGTAGACATGTGCAAACGCTATTTCCTATCAAGGAAGAGTCGCATTCACATTCATTTGAAGTGTAGACGTGGACTACATAACACTTCGCAATGAATATAACATCTTATCATGAAACATAGAAATGAGATGCGATATCACGTTCTAAGAAGCACTAAAACTCCATCCCTACGATACGTAGACATCTGCAAACGCTATTTCCTTGCAAGGAAGTGTCGCATTAACATTCATATGAAGTGTAGACGAGGAATACATAACACTTCGCAAATAATATTATATCTTACCATGAAACATAGAAATGAGATTCGATATCGCGTTTTAAGAAGCATTAGAACTCTATTGCTACGATACCTAGACATCTGCAAACGCTATTTCCTTGCTAGGAAGTGTCGCATTTTCATTCATTTGAAGTGTAGACGAGGAATACATAACACTTCGCAAATCATGTTATATCTTACCATGAAACATAGAAATGAGATGCGATATCGCGTTTTAAGAATCATATGAACTCTATTGCTACGATACGTAGACATCTGCGATCGCTATTTCCTTGCAAGGAAGTGTCGCATTTACTTTCATTTGAATCGTAGACGAGGAATACATAGCACTTCGCAAATCATATTATATCTTACCATGAAACATAGAAATGAGATGCGATATCGCGTTTTGGCAAGCATTAGAACTCTATTGCTACGATACCTAGACATCTGCAAACGCTATTTCCTTGCAAGGACGTGTCACATTTACGTTCATTTGAATCATAGACGAGGAATGCATAACACTTCGCAATGAATATTATATCTTATCATGAAACATAAATATGAGATGCAATATCTCATTTTAAGAAGCATTTGAACTCTATTGCTTCGATACGTAGACATTTGCAAACGCTATTTCTTTGCAAGGAAGTGTCGCATTAACATTCATATGAAGTGTAGACGAGGAATACATAACACTTCGCAAATAATATTATATCTTACCATGAAACATAGAAATGAGATTCGATATGGCGTTTTAAGAATCATATGAACTATATTGCTACGATACGTAGACATCTGCAATCGCTATTTCCTTGCAAGGAAGTGTCGCATTTACTTTCATTTGAATCGTAGACGAGGAATACATAACACTTCGCAAATCATATTATATCTTACCATGAAACATAGAAATGAGATGCGATATCGCGTTTTGGGAAGCATTAGAACTCTATTGCTACGATACCTAGACATCTGCAAACGCTATTTCCTTGCAAGGACGTGTCACATTTACGTTCATTTGAAGTGTAGACGAGGAATACATAACACTTCGCAAATCATATTATATCTTACCATGAAACATTGAAATGAGATGCGATATCGCGTTTTAGGAAGCATTAGAACTCTATTGCTACGATACCTAGACATCTGCAAACGCTATTTCCTTGCAAGGAAGTGTCGCATTTACATTCATTTGAATCGTAGACGAGGAATGCATAACACTTCGCAATGTACATTGTATCTTATCATGAAACATAGATATGAGATGCAATATCTAGTTTTAAGAAGCATTTGAACTCTATTGCTTCGATACGTAGACATTTGCAAACGCTATTTCTTTGAAAGGAAGTGTCGCATTTACATTCATTTGAAGTGTAGACGAGGAATACATAACACTTCGCAAATCATATTATATCTTACCATGAAACATAGAACTGATATGCGATATCGCGTTTTAAGAAGCATTAGAACTCTATTGCTGCGATACCTAGACATCTGCAGACACTATTTCCTAGCAAGGAAGTGTCGCATTTACATTCATTTGAAGTGTAGACGAGGAATACATAACACTTCGCAAATCATATTATATCTTACCATGAAACATTGAAATGAGATGCGATATCGCGTTTTAGGAAGCATTAGAACTCTATTGCTACGATACCTAGACATCTGCAAACGCTATTTCCTTGCAAGGAAGTGTCGCATTTACATTCATTTGAATCGTAGACGAGGAATGCATAACACTTCGCAATGTACATTGTATCTTATCATGAAACATAGATATGAGATGCAATATCTCGTTTTAAGAAGCATTTGAATTCTATTGCTACGATACCTAGACATCTGCAGACGCTATTTCCTAGCAAGGAAGTGTCGCATTTACATTCATTTGAAGTGTAGACGAGGAATACATGACACTTCGCAAATCATATTATATCTTACCATGAAACATAGAAATGAGATGCGATATCGCGTTTTAGGAAGCATTAGAACTCTATTGCTACGATACCTAGACATCTGCAAACGCTATTTCCTTGCAAGGACGTGTCGCATTTACGTTCATTTGAATCATAGACGAGGAATGCATAACACTTCGCAATGAGTATTATATCTTATCATGAAACATAAATATGAGATGCAATATCTCGTTTTAAGAAGCATTTGAACTCTATTGCTTCGATACGTAGATATTTGCAAACGCTATTTCTTTGCAAGGAAGTGTCGCATTTACATTCATTTGAAGTGTAGACGAGGAATACATAACACTTCGCAAATCATATTATATCTTACCATGAAACATAGAAATGAGATGCGATATCGCGTTTTAAGAAGCATTGGAACTCTATTGCTACGATACCTAGACATCTGCAAACGCTATTTCCTTGCAAGGAAGTGTCGCATTTACATTCATTTGAAGTGTAGACGAGTAATACATAACACTTCCCCAATCATATTATATATTACCATGAAACATAGAAATGAGATGCGATATCGCGTTTTAAGAAGCATTTGAACTCTATTGCATCGATACGTAGACATCTGCAAACGCTATTTCCTTGCAAGGAAGTGTCGCATTTACATTCATTTGAAGTGTAGACGAGGAATACATGACACTTCGCAAATCATATTATATCTTACCATGAAACATAGAAATGAGATGCAATATCTCGTTTTAAGAAGCATTTGAACTCTATTGCTACGATACCTAGACATCTGCAGACGCTATTTCCTTGCAAGGAAGAGTCGCATTTACATTCATTTGAAGTGTAGACGAGGAATACATAACACTTCGCAAATCATATTATATCTTACCGTGAAACATAGAAATGAGATGCGATATCGCGTTTTAAGAAGTATTAGAACACTATTGCTAAGATAGGTAGACATTTGCAAACGTTATTTCCTTGCAAGGAAGTGTCGCATTTACATTCATTTGAAGTGTAGACGAGGAATACATAACACTTCTCCAGTCATATTATATCTTACCATGAAACATAGAAATGAGATGCGATATCGCGTTTTAAGAAGCATTAGAACTCTATTGCTACGATAGGTAGACATCTGCAAACGCTATTTCCTTGCAAGGAAGAGTCGCATTTACATTCATTTGATGTGTAGACGAAGAGTACATGACACTTCGCAAATCATATTTTATCTTACCATGAAACATAGAAATGAGATGCGATATCGCGCTTTAAGAAGCAATAGAACTCTATTGCTACGATACCTAGTCATTCTCAAACGCTATTTCCTTGCAAGGAAGTGTCGCATTTACATTCATTTGAAGTGTAGACGAGTAATACATAACACTTCGCAAATCATATTATACCTTACCATGAAACATGGAAATGAGGAGCGATATGTCGTTTTAAGAAGCATTGGAACACTATTGCTACGATAGGTAGACATCTGCAAACGCTATTTCCTTGCAAGGAAGTGTCGCATTTACATTCATTTGAAGTGTAGACGAGGAATACATAACACTTCGCAAATCATATTATATCTTACCATGAAACATAGAAATGAGATGCGATATCGCGTCTTAAGAAGCACTTGAACTCTATTGCTTCGATACGTAGACATCTGCAAACGCTATTTCCTTGCAAGGAGGTGTCGCATTTACATTCATTTGAAGTGTAGACGAGGAATACATAACACTTCGCAAATCATATTATATCTTACCATGAAACATAGAAATGAGATGCGATATCGCGTTTTAAGAAGTATTAGAACACTATTGCTAAGATAGGTAGCCATTTGCAAACGCTATTTCCTTGCAAGGAAGAGTCGCATTTACATTCATTTGAAGTGTAGACGAGGAATACATAACACTTATCCAATCATATTATATCTTACCATGAAACATAGAAATGAGATGCGATATCGCGTTTTAAGAAGCATTAGAACTCTATTGCTACGATAGGTAGACATCTGCAAACGCTATTTCCTAGCAAGGAAGTGTCGCATTTACATTCATTTGAAGTGTAGACGAGGACTACATAACACTTCGCGAATCATATTCTATCTTACCATGAAACATAGAAATAAGATGCGATATCGCGCTTTAAGAAGCATTAGAACTCTATTGCTACGATACCTAGTCATCTGCAGACGCTATTTCCTAGCAGGGAAGTGTGGCATTTACATTCATTTGAAGTGTAGACGGGGAATACATGACACTTCGCAAATCATATTATATCTTACCATGAAACATAGAAATGTGATGCGATATCGCGTTTTAAGAATCATAAGAACTCTATTGCTACGATACGAAGACATCTGCAAACGCTATATCCTAGCGAGGAAGTGTCGCATTCACATTCATTTGATGTGTAGACGAGGAATACATAACACTTCGCAAATCATATTATATATTACCATGAAACACAGAAGTGAGATGCGATATCGCGTTTTAAGAATCATAAGAACTCTATTGCTACGATACGTAGACATCTCCAAACGCTATTTCCTTGCAAGGAAGTGTCGCATTTACATTCATTTGAAGTGTAGACGAGGACTACATAACACTTCCCCAATCATATTATATCTTACCATGAAACATAGAAATGAGATGCGATATCGCGTTTTAAGAATCATAAGAACTCTATTGCTACGATACGTAGACATCTGCAAACGCTATTTCCTTGCAAGGAAGTGTCGCATTTACATTCATTTGAATCGTAGACGAGGAATGCATAACACTTCGCAATGAATATTATATCTTATCATGAAACGTAGATATGAGATGCAATATCTCGTTTTAAGAAGCATTTGAATTCCATTGCTTCGATACGTAGACATCTGCAAACGCTTTTTCCTAGCAAGGAAGTGTCGCATTTACATTCATTTGAAGTGTAGACGAAGAATACATGACACTTCGCAAATCATATTATATCTTACCATGAAACATAGGAATGAGATGCGATATCGCGTTTTAAGAAGCATTAGAACTCTATTGCTACGATACCTAGTCATCTGCAGACGCTATTTCCTTGCAAGGAAGTGTCGCATTTACATTCATTTGAAGTGTAGACGAGGAATACATAACACTTCGCAAATCATATTATATCTTACCATGAAACATAGAAATGAGATGCGATATCGCGATTTAGGAGGTATTAGAACACTATTGCTAAGATAGGTAGACAATTGCAAACTCTATTTCCTTGCAAGGAAGTGTCGCATTTACATTCATTTGAAGTGTAGAACAGGAATACATAACACTTCGCAAATCATATTATATCTTGCCATGAAACATGGAAATGAGATGCGATATCGCGTTTTAAGAAGCATTAGAACTCTATTGCTACGATACGTAGACATCTGCAAACGCTATTTCCTTGCAAGGAAGAGTCGCATTTACATTCATTTGAAGTGTAGACGGAGAATACATGACACTTCGCAAATCATATTATATCTTACCATGAAACATAGGAATGAGATGCGATATCGCGTTTTAAGAAGCATTAGAACTCTATTGCTACGATACCTAGTCATCTGCAGACGCTATTTCCTAGCAGGGAAGTGTGGCATTTACATTCATTTGAAGTGTAGACGAGGAATGCATAACACTTCGCAATGAATATTATATCTTATCATGAAACATAGAAATGAGATGCGATATCTCGTTTTAAGAAGCATTAGAACTCTATCCCTACGATACGTGGACATCTGCAAACGCTATTTCCTTGCAAGGAAGTGTCGCATTTACATTCATTTGAAGTGTAGAAGAGGAATACATAACACTTCGCAAATCATATTATATCTTATCATGAAACATAGAAATGAGGTGCGATATCGCGTTTTAAGAAGCATTAGAACTCTATTGCTACGATACCTAGTCATCTGCAGACGCTATTTCCTAGCAGGGAAGTGTGGCATTTACATTCATTTGAAGTGTAGACGAGGAATACATGACACTTCGCAAATCATATTACGTCTTACCATGAAACATAGAAATGAGATGCGATATCGCGTTTTAAGAAGCATTGGAAATCCATTGCTACGATACGTAGACATCTGCAAACGCTATATCCTAGCGAGGAAGTTTCGCGTTCACATTCATTTGAAGTGTAGACGAGGAATACATAACACTTCGCAAACCACATTATATCTTACCATGAAACACAGAAATGAGATGCGATATCGCGTTTTAAGAATCATAAAAACTCTATTGCTACGATACGTAGACATCTCCAAACGCTATTTCCTTGCAAGGAAGTGTAGCATTTACATTCATTTGAAGTGTAGACGAGAAATACATAACACTTCGCAAACCATATTATATCTTACCATGAAACACAGAAATGAGATGCGATATCGCGTTTTAAGAATCATAAGAACTCTATTGCTAGGATACGTAGACATCTGCAAACGCTATTTCCTTGCAAGGAAGAGTCGCATTTACATTCATTTGAAGTGTAGACGAAGAATTCATGACACTTCGCAAATCATATTACATCTTACCATGAAACATAGAAATGAGATGCAATATCGCGTTTTAAGAATCACAAGAACTCTATTGCTACGATACGTAGACATCTGCAAACGCTATTTCCTTGTAAGGAAGTGTCGCATTTACATTCATTTGAAGTGTAGACGAGTAATACATAACACTTCCCCAATCATATTATATCTTACCATGAAACATAGAAATGAGATGCGATATCGCGTTTTAAGAAGCATTGGAACTCTATTGCTACGATACGTAGACATCTCCAAACGCTATTTCCTTGCAAGGAAGAGTCGCATTTACATTCATTTGAAGTGTAGACGAAGAATACATGACACTTCGCAAATCATATTATATCTTACCATGAAACATAGAATTGAGATGCGATATCGCGTTTTAAGAATCATAAGAACTCTATTGCTACGATACGTAGATATCTGCAAACGCTATTTCCTTGCAAGGAAGTGTCGCATTTACATACATTTGAATTGTAGACGAGGAATGCATAACACTTCGCAAATCATATTATATCTTATCATGAAACATAGAAATGAGGTGCGATAACGCGTTTTAAGAAGCATTATAACCCTATTGCTACGATACCTAGTCATCTGCAGACGCTATTTCCTAGCAGGGAAGTGTGGCATTTACATTCATTTGAAGTGTAGACGAGGAATACATGACACTTCGCAAATCATATTACATCTTACCATGAAACATAGAAATGAGATGCGATATCGCGTTTTAAGAAGCATTGGAAATCTATTGCTACGATACGTAGACATCTGCAAACGCTATATCCTAGCGAGGAAGTGTCGCATTCACATTCATTTGAAGTGTAGACGAGGAATACATAACACTTCGCAAACCATATTATATCATACCATGAAACACAGCAATGAGATGCGATATCGTTTTAAGAATCATAGGAACTCTATTGCTACGATACGTAGACATCTCCAAACGCTATTTCCTTGCAAGGAAGTGTAGCATTTACATTCATTTGAAGTGTAGACGAGGAATACATGACACTTCGCAAATCTTATTATATCTTACCATGAAACATAGAGATGAGATGCGATATCGCGTTTTAAGAATCATAAGAACTCTATTGCTACGATACGTAGACATCTGCAAACGCTATTTCCTTGCAAGGAAGTGTCGCATTTACATTCATTTGAAGTGTAGACGAGGAATACATAACACTTCCCCAATCATATTATATCTTACCATGAAACATAGAAATGAGATGCGATATCGCGATTTAAGAGGTATTAGAACACTATTGCTAAGATAGGTAGACAATTGCAAACTCTATTTCCTTGCAAGGAAGTGTCGCATTTACATTCATTTGAAGTGTAGAACAGGAATACATAACACTTCGCAAATCATATTATATCTTACCATGAAACACAGAAATGAGATGCGATATCGCGTTTTAAGAATCATAAGAACTCTATTGCTACGATACGTAGACATCTCCAAACGCAATTTCCTTGCAAGGAAGTGTGGTATTTACATTCATTTGAAGTGTAGACGAGGAATACATAACACTTCGCAAATCATATTATACCTTACCATGAAACATAGAAATGAGATGCGATATCGCGTTTTAAGAATCATAAGATCTCCATTGCTACGATACGTAGACATATGCAAACGCTATTTCCTTGCAAGGAAGTGTCGCATTTACATTCATTTGAAGTGTAGACGAGGAATACATAACACTTCGCAAATCATATTATATCTTACCGTGAAACATAGAAATGAGATGCGATATCGCGTCTTAATAAGCATTTGAACTCTATTGCTTCGATACGTAGACATCTGCAAACGCTATTTCCTTGCAAGGAAGTGTCGCATCTACATTCATTTGAAGTGTAGACGAGGAATACATAACACTTCGCAAATCATATTATATCTTACCGTGAAACATAGAAATGAGATGCGATATCGCGTTTTAAGAAGTATTAGAACACTATTGCTAAGATAGGTAGACATTTGCAAACTCTATTTCCTTGCAAGGAAGTGTCGCAATTACATGCATTTGAAGTGTAGACGAGGAATACATAACACTTCCCCAATCATATTATATCTTACCATGAAACATAGAAATGAGATGCGATATCGCGTTTTAAGAATCATAAGAACTATATTGCTACGATACGTAGGCATCTGCAAACGCTATTTCCTTGCAAGGAAGTGTCGCATTTACATTCATTTGAAGTGTAGACGAGGAATATATAACACTTCCCCAATCATATTATATCTTACCATGAAACATAGAAAGGAGATGCAATATCGCGTTTTAGGAATCATAAGAACTCTAATGCTACGATACGTAGACATCTGCAAACGCTATTTCCTTGCAAGGAAGAGTCGCATTTACATTCATTTGATGTGTAGACGAAGAATACATGACACTTCGCAAATCATATTATATCTTACCATGAAACATAGAAATGAGATGCGATATCGCGTTTTAAGAATCATAAGAACTCTATTGCTATGATACGTAGACATCTGCAAACGCTATTTCCTTGCAAGGAAGTGTCGCATTTACATTCATTTGAATCGTAGACGAGGAATACATAACACTTCGCAAATCATATTATATCTTACCATGAAACATAGAAATGAGATGCGATATCGCGATTTAAGAGGTATTAGAACACTATTGCTAAGATAGGTAGACAATTGCAAACTCTATTTCCTTGCAAGGAAGTGTCGCATTTACATTCATTTGAAGTGTAGAACAGGAATACATAACACTTCGCAAATCACATTATGCCTTACCATGAAACATGGAAATGAGATGCCATATCGCGTTTTAAGGAGCATTAGAACTCTATTGCTACGATACGTAGACGTCTGCAAACGCTATATCCTAGCGAGGAAGTGTCGCGTTCACATTCATTTGAAGTGTAGACGAGGAATACATAACACTTCGCAAACCACATTATATCTTACCATGAAACACAGAAATGAGATGCGATATCTCGTTTTTAGAATCATAAGAACTCTATTGCTACGATACGTAGACATCTCCAAACGCTATTTCCTTGCAAGGAAGTGTCGCATTTACATTCATTTGAAGTGTAGACGAGGACTACATAACACTTCGCGAATCATATTATATCTTACCATGAAACATAGGAATGAGATGCGATATCGCGTTTTAAGAATCATAAGAACTCTATTGCTACGATACGTAGACATCTGCAAACGCTATTTCCTTGCAAGGAAGTGTCGCATTTACATTCATTTGAAGTGTAGACGAGTAATACATAACACTTCCCCAATCATATTATATCTTACCATGAAACATAGAAATGAGATGCGATATCGCGTTTTAAGAAGCATTGGAACTCTATTGCTACGATACGTAGACATCTGCAAACGCTATTTCCTTGCAAGGAAGAGTCGCATTTACATTCATTTGATGTGTAGACGAAGAATACATGACACTTCGCAAATCATATTATATCTTACCATGAAACATAGAAATGTGATGCGATATCGCGTTTTAAGAAGCATTGGAAATCTATTGCTACGATACGTAGACATCTGCAAACGCTATATCCTTGCGAGGAAGTGTCGCATTCACATTCATTTGAAGTGTGGACGAGGAATACATAACACTTCGCAAACCATATTATATCTTACCATGAAACACAGAAATGAGATGCGATATCGCGTTTTAAGAATCATAAGAACTCTATTGCTACGATACGTAGACATCTCCAAACGCTATTTCCTTGCAAGGAAGTGTCGCAATTACATTCATTTGAAGTGTAGACGAGGAATACATAACACTTCCCCAATCATATTATATCTTACCATGAAACATAGAAATGAGATGCGATATCGCGTTTTAAGAATCATAAGAACTATATTGCTACGATACGTAGACATATGCAAGCGCTATTTCCTTGCAAGGAAGAGTCGCATTTACATTCATTTGAAGTGTAGACGCAGAATACATGACACGTCGCAAATCATATTATATCTTACCATGAAACATAGAAATGAGATGCGATATCGCGTTTTAAGAAGCATTAGAACACTATTGCTACGATAGGTAGACACTTGCAAGCGCTATTTCCTTGCAAGGAAGTGTCGCATTTACATTCATTTGAAGTCTAGACGAGGAATACATAACACTTCGCAAATCATATTATATCTTACCATGAAACATAGAAATGAGTTGCGATATCGCGTTTTAAGAAGCATTGGAACTCTATTGCTACGATACGTAGACATCTCCAAACGCTATTTCCTTGCAGGGAAGTGTCGCATTTACATTCATTTGAAGTGTAGACGAGGAATACAAAACACTTCGCAAATCATATTATATCTTACCGTGAAACATAGAAATGAGACGCGATATCGCGTTTTAAGAATCATAAGAACTCTATTGCTACGATACGTAGACATCTGCAAACGCTATTTCCTTGCAAGGAAGTGTCGCATTTACATTCATTTGAATCGTAGACGAGGAATGCATAACACTTCGCAATGAATATTATATCTTATCATGAAACGTAGATATGAGATGCAATATCTCGTTTTAAGCAGCATTTGAATTCCATTGCTTCGATACGTAGACATCTGCAAACGCTATTTCCTAGCAAGGAAGTGTCGCATTTACATTCATTTGAAGTGTAGACGAAGAATACATGACACTTCGCAAATCATATTATATCTTACCATGAAACATAGGAATGAGATGCGATATCGCGATTTAAGAGGTATTAGAACACTATTGCTAAGATAGGTAGACATTTGCAAACTCTATTTCCTTGCAAGGAAGTGTCGCAATTACATGCATTTGAAGTGTAGACGAGGAATACATAACACTTCCCCAATCATATTATATCTTACCATGAAACATAGAAATGAGATGCGATATCGCGTTTTAAGAATCATAAGAACTATATTGCTACGATACGTAGGCATCTGCAAACGCTATTTCCTTGCAAGGAAGTGTCGCATTTACATTCATTTGAAGTGTAGACGAGGAATATATAACACTTCCCCAATCATATTATATCTTACCATGAAACATAGAAAGGAGATGCAATATCGCGTTTTAAGAATCATAAGAACTCTAATGCTACGATACGTAGACATCTGCAAACGCTATTTCCTTGCAAGGAAGAGTCGCATTTACATTCATTTGATGTGTAGACGAAGAATACATGACACTTCGCAAATCATATTATATCTTACCATGAAACATAGGAATGAGATGCGATATCGCGTTTTAAGAATCATAAGAACTCTATTGCTACGATACGTAGACATCTGCAAACGCTATTTCCTTGCAAGGAAGTGTCGCATTTACATTCATTTGAAGTGTAGACGAGTAATACATAACACTTCCCCAATCATATTATATCTTACCATGAAACATAGAAATGAGATGCGATATCGCGTTTTAAGAAGCATTGGAACTCTATTGCTACGATACGTAGACATCTGCAAACGCTATTTCCTTGCAAGGAAGAGTCGCATTTACATTCATTTGATGTGTAGACGAAGAATACATGACACTTCGCAAATCATATTATATCTTACCATGAAACATAGAAATGTGATGCGATATCGCGTTTTAAGAAGCATTGGAAATCTATTGCTACGATACGTAGACATCTGCAAACGCTATATCCTTGCGAGGAAGTGTCGCATTCACATTCATTTGAAGTGTGGACGAGGAATACATAACACTTCGCAAACCATATTATATCTTACCATGAAACACAGAAATGAGATGCGATATCGCGTTTTAAGAATCATAAGAACTCTATTGCTACGATACGTAGACATCTCCAAACGCTATTTCCTTGCAAGGAAGTGTCGCAATTACATTCATTTGAAGTGTAGACGAGGAATACATAACACTTCCCCAATCATATTATATCTTACCATGAAACATAGAAATGAGATGCGATATCGCGTTTTAAGAATCATAAGAACTATATTGCTACGATACGTAGACATATGCAAGCGCTATTTCCTTGCAAGGAAGAGTCGCATTTACATTCATTTGAAGTGTAGACGCAGAATACATGACACGTCGCAAATCATATTATATCTTACCATGAAACATAGAAATGAGATGCGATATCGCGTTTTAAGAAGCATTAGAACACTATTGCTACGATAGGTAGACACTTGCAAGCGCTATTTCCTTGCAAGGAAGTGTCGCATTTACATTCATTTGAAGTCTAGACGAGGAATACATAACACTTCGCAAATCATATTATATCTTACCATGAAACATAGAAATGAGTTGCGATATCGCGTTTTAAGAAGCATTGGAACTCTATTGCTACGATACGTAGACATCTCCAAACGCTATTTCCTTGCAGGGAAGTGTCGCATTTACATTCATTTGAAGTGTAGACGAGGAATACAAAACACTTCGCAAATCATATTATATCTTACCGTGAAACATAGAAATGAGACGCGATATCGCGTTTTAAGAATCATAAGAACTCTATTGCTACGATACGTAGACATCTGCAAACGCTATTTCCTTGCAAGGAAGTGTCGCATTTACATTCATTTGAATCGTAGACGAGGAATGCATAACACTTCGCAATGAATATTATATCTTATCATGAAACGTAGATATGAGATGCAATATCTCGTTTTAAGCAGCATTTGAATTCCATTGCTTCGATACGTAGACATCTGCAAACGCTATTTCCTAGCAAGGAAGTGTCGCATTTACATTCATTTGAAGTGTAGACGAAGAATACATGACACTTCGCAAATCATATTATATCTTACCATGAAACATAGGAATGAGATGCGATATCGCGTTTTAAGAAGCATTAGAACTCTATTGCTACGATACCTAGTCATCTGCAGACGCTATTTCCTTGCAAGGAAGTGTCGCATTTACATTCATTTGAAGTGTAGACGAGGAATACATAACACTTCGCAAATCATATTATATCTTACCATGAAACATAGAAATGAGATGCGATATCGCGATTTAGGAGGTATTAGAACACTATTGCTAAGATAGGTAGACAATTGCAAACTCTATTTCCTTGCAAGGAAGTGTCGCATTTACATTCATTTGAAGTGTAGAACAGGAATACATAACACTTCGCAAATCATATTATATCTTGCCATGAAACATGGAAATGAGATGCGATATCGCGTTTTAAGAAGCATTAGAACTCTATTGCTACGATACGTAGACATCTGCAAACGCTATTTCCTTGCAAGGAAGAGTCGCATTTACATTCATTTGAAGTGTAGACGGAGAATACATGACACTTCGCAAATCATATTATATCTTACCATGAAACATAGGAATGAGATGCGATATCGCGTTTTAAGAAGCATTAGAACTCTATTGCTACGATACCTAGTCATCTGCAGACGCTATTTCCTAGCAGGGAAGTGTGGCATTTACATTCATTTGAAGTGTAGACGAGGAATACATGACACTTCGCAAATCATATTACGTCTTACCATGAAACATAGAAATGAGATGCGATATCGCGTTTTAAGAAGCATTGGAAATCCATTGCTACGATACGTAGACATCTGCAAACGCTATATCCTAGCGAGGAAGTTTCGCGTTCACATTCATTTGAAGTGTAGACGAGGAATACATAACACTTCGCAAACCACATTATATCTTACCATGAAACACAGAAATGAGATGCGATATCGCGTTTTAAGAATCATAAAAACTCTATTGCTACGATACGTAGACATCTCCAAACGCTATTTGCTTGCAAGGAAGTGTAGCATTTACATTCATTTGAAGTGTAGACGAGAAATACATAACACTTCGCAAACCATATTATATCTTACCATGAAACACAGAAATGAGATGCGATATCGCGTTTTAAGAATCATAAGAACTCTATTGCTAGGATACGTAGACATCTGCAAACGCTATTTCCTTGCAAGGAAGAGTCGCATTTACATTCATTTGAAGTGTAGACGAAGAATTCATGACACTTCGCAAATCATATTACATCTTACCATGAAACATAGAAATGAGATGCAATATCGCGTTTTAAGAATCACAAGAACTCTATTGCTACGATACGTAGACATCTGCAAACGCTATTTCCTTGCAAGGAAGTGTCGCATTTACATTCATTTGAAGTGTAGACGAGTAATACATAACACTTCCCCAATCATATTATATCTTACCATGAAACATAGAAATGAGATGCGATATCGCGTTTTAAGAAGCATTGGAACTCTATTGCTACGATACGTAGACATCTCCAAACGCTATTTCCTTGCAAGGAAGAGTCGCATTTACATTCATTTGAAGTGTAGACGAAGAATACATGACACTTCGCAAATCATATTATATCTTACCATGAAACATAGAATTGAGATGCGATATCGCGTTTTAAGAATCATAAGAACTCTATTGCTACGATACGTAGATATCTGCAAACGCTATTTCCTTGCAAGGAAGTGTCGCATTTACATACATTTGAATTGTAGACGAGGAATGCATAACACTTCGCAAATCATATTATATCTTATCATGAAACATAGAAATGAGGTGCGATAACGCGTTTTAAGAAGCATTAGAACCCTATTGCTACGATACCTAGTCATCTGCAGACGCTATTTCCTAGCAGGGAAGTGTGGCATTTACATTCATTTGAAGTGTAGACGAGGAATACATGACACTTCGCAAATCATATTACATCTTACCATGAAACATAGAAATGAGATGCGATATCGCGTTTTAAGAAGCATTGGAAATCTATTGCTACGATACGTAGACATCTGCAAACGCTATATCCTAGCGAGGAAGTGTCGCATTCACATTCATTTGAAGTGTAGACGAGGAATACATAACACTTCGCAAACCATATTATATCATACCATGAAACACAGCAATGAGATGCGATATCGTTTTAAGAATCATAGGAACTCTATTGCTACGATACGTAGACATCTCCAAACGCTATTTCCTTGCAAGGAAGTGTAGCATTTACATTCATTTGAAGTGTAGACGAGGAATACATGACACTTCGCAAATCTTATTATATCTTACCATGAAACATAGAGATGAGATGCGATATCGCGTTTTAAGAATCATAAGAACTCTATTGCTACGATACGTAGACATCTGCAAACGCTATTTCCTTGCAAGGAAGTGTCGCATTTACATTCATTTGAAGTGTAGACGAGGAATACATAACACTTCCCCAATCATATTATATCTTACCATGAAACATAGAAATGAGATGCGATATCGCGATTTAAGAGGTATTAGAACACTATTGCTAAGATAGGTAGACAATTGCAAACTCTATTTCCTTGCAAGGAAGTGTCGCATTTACATTCATTTGAAGTGTAGAACAGGAATACATAACACTTCGCAAATCATATTATATCTTACCATGAAACACAGAAATGAGATGCGATATCGCGTTTTAAGAATCATAAGAACTCTATTGCTACGATACGTAGACATCTCCAAACGCAATTTCCTTGCAAGGAAGTGTGGTATTTACATTCATTTGAAGTGTAGACGAGGAATACATAACACTTCGCAAATCATATTATACCTTACCATGAAACATAGAAATGAGATGCGATATCGCGTTTTAAGAATCATAAGATCTCCATTGCTACGATACGTAGACATATGCAAACGCTATTTCCTTGCAAGGAAGTGTCGCATTTACATTCATTTGAAGTGTAGACGAGGAATACATAACACTTCGCAAATCATATTATATCTTACCGTGAAACATAGAAATGAGATGCGATATCGCGTCTTAATAAGCATTTGAACTCTATTGCTTCGATAGACATCTGCAAACGCTATTTCCTTGCAAGGAAGTGTCGCATCTACATTCATTTGAAGTGTAGACGAGGAATACATAACACTTCGCAAATCATATTATATCTTACCGTGAAACATAGAAATGAGATGCGATATCGCGTTTTAAGAAGTATTAGAACACTATTGCTAAGATAGGTAGACATTTGCAAACTCTATTTCCTTGCAAGGAAGTGTCGCAATTACATGCATTTGAAGTGTAGACGAGGAATACATAACACTTCCCCAATCATATTATATCTTACCATGAAACATAGAAATGAGATGCGATATCGCGTTTTAAGAATCATAAGAACTATATTGCTACGATACGTAGGCATCTGCAAACGCTATTTCCTTGCAAGGAAGTGTCGCATTTACATTCATTTGAAGTGTAGACGAGGAATATATAACACTTCCCCAATCATATTATATCTTACCATGAAACATAGAAAGGAGATGCAATATCGCGTTTTAAGAATCATAAGAACTCTATTGCTACGATACGTAGACATCTGCAAACGCTATTTCCTTGCAAGGAAGAGTCGCATTTACATTCATTTGATGTGTAGACGAAGAAAACATGACACTTCGCAAATCATATTATATCTTACCATGAAACATAGAAATGAGATGCGATATCGCGTTTTAAGAATCATAAGAACTCTATTGCTATGATACGTAGACATCTGCAAACGCTATTTCCTTGCAAGGAAGTGTCGCATTTACATTCATTTGAATCGTAGACGAGGAATACATAACACTTCGCAAATCATATTATATCTTACCATGAAACATAGAAATGAGATGCGATATCGCGATTTAAGAGGTATTAGAACACTATTGCTAAGATAGGTAGACAATTGCAAACTCTATTTCCTTGCAAGGAAGTGTCGCATTTACATTCATTTGAAGTGTAGAACAGGAATACATAACACTTCGCAAATCACATTATGCCTTACCATGAAACATGGAAATGAGATGCGATATCGCGTTTTAAGGAGCATTAGAACTCTATTGCTACGATACGTAGACATCTGCAAACGCTATATCCTAGCGAGGAAGTGTCGCGTTCACATTCATTTGAAGTGTAGACGAGGAATACATAACACTTCGCAAACCACATTATATCTTACCATGAAACACAGAAATGAGATGCGATATCTCGTTTTTAGAATCATAAGAACTCTATTGCTACGATACGTAGACATCTCCAAACGCTATTTCCTTGCAAGGAAATGTAGCGTTTACATTCATTTGAAGTGTAGGCGAGGAATACATAACACTTCGCAAATCATATTATATCTTACCATGAAACACAGAAATGAGATGCGATATCGCGTTTTAAGAATCATAAGAACTCTATTGCTACGATACGTAGACATCTCCAAACGCAATTTCCTTGCAAGGAAGTGTCGCATTTACATTCATTTGAAGTGTAGACGAGGAATACATAACACTTCGCAAATCATATTATATCTTACCGTGAAACATAGAAATGAGATGCGATATCGCGTTTTAAGAAGTATTAGAACACTATTGCTAAGATAGGTAGACATTTGCAAACTCTATTTCCTTGCAAGGAAGTGTCGCAATTACATTCATTTGAAGTGTAGACGAGGAATACATAACACTTCCCCAATCATATTATATCTTACCATGAAACATAGAAATGAGATGCGATATCGCGTTTTAAGAATCATAAGAACTATATTGCTACGATACGTAGGCATCTGCAAACGCTATTTCCTTGCAAGGAAGTGTCGCATTTACATTCATTTGAAGTGTAGACGAGGAATATATAACACTTCCCCAATCATATTATATCTTACCATGAAACATAGAAATGAGCTGCAATATCGCGTTTTAAGAATCATAAGAACTCTATTGCTACGATACGTAGACATCTGCAAACGCTATTTCCTTGCAAGGAAGAGTCGCATTTACATTCATTTGATGTGTAGACGAAGAATACATGACACTTCGCAAATCATATTATATCTTACCATGAAACTTAGAAATGAGATGCGATATCGCGTTTTAAGAATCATAAGAACTCTATTGCTATGATACGTAGACAGCTGCAAACGCTATTTCCTTGCAAGGAAGTGTCGCATTTACATTCATTTGAATCGTAGACGAGGAATGCATAACACTTCGCAATGAATATTATATCTTATCATGAAACATAGATATGAGATGCAATATCTCGTTTTAAGAAGCATTTGAACTCTATTGCTTCGATACGTAGACATCTGCAAACGCTATTTCCTAGCAAGGAAGTGTCGCATTTACATTCATTTGAAGTGTAGACGAAGAATACATGACACTTCGCAAATCATATTATATCTTACCATGAAACATAGGAATGAGATGCGATATCGCGTTTTAAGAAGCATTAGAACTCTATTGCTACGATACCTAGTCATCTGCAGACGCTATTTCCTAGCAGGGAAGTGTGGCATTTACATTCATTTGAAGTGTAGACGAGGAATGCATAACACTTCGCAATGAATGTTATATCTTAGCATGAAACATAGAAATGAGATGCGTAATTTTGTTTTAAGAAGCATTAGAACTCTATCCCTACGATACGTAGACATCTGCAAACGCTATTTCCTTGCAAGGAAGTGTCGCATTTACATTCATCTGAAGTGTAGACGAGGAATACATAATACTTCGCAAATCATATTATATCTTACCATGAAACATAGAAATGAGATGCGATATCGCGATTTAGGAGGTATTAGAACACTATTGCTAAGATAGGTAGACAATTGCAAACTCTATTTCCTTGCAAGGAAGTGTCGCATTTACATTCATTTGAAGTGTAGAACAGGAATACATAACACTTCGCAAATCATATTACGTCTTACCATGAAACATAGAAATGAGATGCGATATCGCGTTTTAAGAAGCATTGGAAATCCATTGCTACGATACGTAGACATCTGCAAACGCTATATCCTAGCGAGGAAGTTTCGCGTTCACATTCATTTGAAGTGTAGACGAGGAATACATAACACTTCGCAAACCACATTATATCTTACCATGAAACACAGAAATGAGATGCGATATCGCGTTTTAAGAATCATAAGAACTCTATTGCTACGATACGTAGACATCTCCAAACGCTATTTCCTTGCAAGGAAGTGTAGCATTTACATTCATTTGAAGTGTAGACGAGGAATACATAACACTTCGCACACCATATTATATCTTACCATGAAACACAGAAATGAGATGCGATATCGCGTTTTAAGAATCATGAGAACTCTATTGCTACGATACGTAGACATCTGCAAACGCTATTTCCTTGCAAGGAAGAGTCGCATTTACATTCATTTGAAGTGTAGACGAAGAATTCATGACACTTCGCAAATCATATTATATCTTACCATGAAACATAGAAATGAGATGCGATATCGCGTTTTAAGAATCACAAGAACTCTATTGCTACGATACGTAGACATCTGCAAACGCTATTTCCTTGCAAGGAAGTGTCGCATTTACATTCAGTTGAAGTGTAGACGAGTAATACATAACACTTCCCCAATCATATTATATCTTACCATGAAACATAGAAATGAGATGCGATATCGCGTTTTAAGAAGCATTGGAACTCTATTGCTACGATACGTAGACATCTGCAGACGCTATTTCCTTGCAAGGAAGAGTCGCATTTACATTCATTTTATGTGTAGACGAAGAATACATGACACTTCGCAAATCATATTATATCTTACCATGAAACATAGAAATGAGATGCGATATCGCGTTATAAGAATCATAAGAACTCTATTGCTACGATACGTAGACATCTGCAAACGCTATTCCCTTGCAAGGAAGAGTCGCAGTTACATTCATTTGAAGTGTAGACGAAGAATACATGACACTTCGCAAATCATATTATATCTTACCATGAAACATAGAATTGAGATGCGATATCGCGTTTTAAGAATCATAAGAACTCTATTGCTACGATACGTAGATATCTGCAAACGCTATTTCCTTGCAAGGAAGTGTCGCATTTACATACATTTGAATTGTAGACGAGGAATGCATAACACTTCGCAAATCATATTATATCTTATCATGAAACATAGAAATGAGGTGCGATAACGCGTTTTAAGAAGCATTAGAACCCTATTGCTACGATACCTAGTCATCTGCAGACCCTATTTCCTAGCAGGGAAGTGTGGCATTTACATTCATTTGAAGTGTAGACGAGGAATACATGACACTTCGCAAATCATATTACATCTTACCATGAAACATAGAAATGAGATGCGATATCGCGTTTTAAGAAGCATTGGAAATATATTGCTACGATACGTAGACATCTGCAAACGCTATATCCTAGCGAGGAAGTGTCGCATTCACATTCATTTGAAGTGTAGACCAGGAATACATAACACTTCGCAAACCATATTATATCATACCATGAAACACAGCAATGAGATGCGATATCGTTTTAAGAATCATAGGAACTCTATTGCTACGATACGTAGACATCTCCAAACGCTATTTCCTTGCAAGGAAGTGTAGCATTTACATTCATTTGAAGTGTAGACGAGGAATACATGACACTTCGCAAATCTTATTATATCTTACCATGAAACATAGAGATGAGATGCGATATCGCGTTTTAAGAATCATAAGAACTCTATTGCTACGATACGTAGACATCTGCAAACGCTATTTCCTTGCAAGGAAGTGTCGCATTTACATTAATTTGAAGTGTAGACGAGGAATACATAACACTTCGCAAATCATATTATATCTTACCGTGAAACATAGAAATGAGATGCGATATCGCGTTTTAAGAAGTATTAGAACACTATTGCTAAGATAGGTAGACATTTGCAAACTCTATTTCCTTGCAAGGAAGTGTCGCAATTACATTCATTTGAAGTGTAGACGAGGAATACATAACACTTCCCCAATCATATTATATCTTACCATGAAACATAGAAATGAGATGCGATATCGCGTTTTAAGAATCATAAGAACTATATTGCTACGATACGTAGGCATCTGCAAACGCTATTTCCTTGCAAGGAAGTGTCGCATTTACATTCATTTGAAGTGTAGACGAGGAATATATAACACTTCCCCAATCATATTATATCTTACCATGAAACATAGAAATGAGCTGCAATATCGCGTTTTAAGAATCATAAGAACTCTATTGCTACGATACGTAGACATCTGCAAACGCTATTTCCTTGCAAGGAAGAGTCGCATTTACATTCATTTGATGTGTAGACGAAGAATACATGACACTTCGCAAATCATATTATATCTTACCATGAAACTTAGAAATGAGATGCGATATCGCGTTTTAAGAATCATAAGAACTCTATTGCTATGATACGTAGACATCTGCAAACGCTATTTCCTTGCAAGGAAGTGTCGCATTTACATTCATTTGAATCGTAGACGAGGAATGCATAACACTTCGCAATGAATATTATATCTTATCATGAAACATAGATATGAGATGCAATATCTCGTTTTAAGAAGCATTTGAACTCTATTGCTTCGATACGTAGACATCTGCAAACGCTATTTCCTAGCAAGGAAGTGTCGCATTTACATTCATTTGAAGTGTAGACGAAGAATACATGACACTTCGCAAATCATATTATATCTTACCATGAAACATAGGAATGAGATGCGATATCGCGTTTTAAGAAGCATTAGAACTCTATTGCTACGATACCTAGTCATCTGCAGACGCTATTTCCTAGCAGGGAGGTGTGGCATTTACATTCATTTGAAGTGTAGACGAGGAATGCATAACACTTCGCAATGAATGTTATATCTTAGCATGAAACATAGAAATGAGATGCGTAATTTTGTTTTAAGAAGCATTAGAACTCTATCCCTACGATACGTAGACATCTGCAAACGCTATTTCCTTGCAAGGAAGTGTCGCATTTACATTCATCTGAAGTGTAGACGAGGAATACATAATACTTCGCAAATCATATTATATCTTACCATGAAACATAGAAATGAGATGCGATATCGCGATTTAGGAGGTATTAGAACACTATTGCTAAGATAGGTAGACAATTGCAAACTCTATTTCCTTGCAAGGAAGTGTCGCATTTACATTCATTTGAAGTGTAGAACAGGAATACATAACACTTCGCAAATCATATTACGTCTTACCATGAAACATAGAAATGAGATGCGATATCGCGTTTTAAGAAGCATTGGAAATCCATTGCTACGATACGTAGACATCTGCAAACGCTATATCCTAGCGAGGAAGTTTCGCGTTCACATTCATTTGAAGTGTAGACGAGGAATACATAACACTTCGCAAACCACATTATATCTTACCATGAAACACAGAAATGAGATGCGATATCGCGTTTTAAGAATCATAAGAACTCTATTGCTACGATACGTAGACATCTCCAAACGCTATTTCCTTGCAAGGAAGTGTAGCATTTACATTCATTTGAAGTGTAGACGAGGAATACATAACACTTCGCACACCATATTATATCTTACCATGAAACACAGAAATGAGATGCGATATCGCGTTTTAAGAATCATGAGAACTCTATTGCTACGATACGTAGACATCTGCAAACGCTATTTCCTTGCAAGGAAGAGTCGCATTTACATTCATTTGAAGTGTAGACGAAGAATTCATGACACTTCGCAAATCATATTATATCTTACCATGAAACATAGAAATGAGATGCGATATCGCGTTTTAAGAATCACAAGAACTCTATTGCTACGATACGTAGACATCTGCAAACGCTATTTCCTTGCAAGGAAGTGTCGCATTTACATTCATTTGAAGTGTAGACGAGTAATACATAACACTTCCCCAATCATATTATATCTTACCATGAAACATAGAAATGAGATGCGATATCGCGTTTTAAGAAGCATTGGAACTCTATTGCTACGATACGTAGACATCTGCAGACGCTATTTCCTTGCAAGGAAGAGTCGCATTTACATTCATTTTATGTGTAGACGAAGAATACATGACACTTCGCAAATCATATTATATCTTACCATGAAACATAGAAATGAGATGCGATATCGCGTTATAAGAATCATAAGAACTCTATTGCTACGATACGTAGACATCTGCAAACGCTATTTCCTTGCAAGGAAGTGTCGCATTTACATACATTTGAATTGTAGACGAGGAATGCATAACACTTCGCAAATCATATTATATCTTATCATGAAACATAGAAATGAGGTGCGATATCGCGTTTTAAGAAGCATTAGAACCCTATTGCTACGATACCTAGTCATCTGCAGACGCTATTTCCTAGCAGGGAAGTGTGGCATTTACATTCATTTGAAGTGTAGACGAGGAATACATGACACTTCGCAAATCATATTACATCTTACCATGAAACATAGAAATGAGATGCGATATCGCGTTTTAAGAATCATAAGAACTCTATTGCTACGATACGTAGACATCTGCAAACGCTATTTCCTTGCAAGGAAGAGTCGCAGTTACATTCATTTGAAGTGTAGACGAAGAATACATGACACTTCGCAAATCATATTATATCTTACTATGAAACATAGAATTGAGATGCGATATCGCGTTTTAAGAATCATAAGAACTCTATTGCTACGATACGTAGATATCTGCAAACGCTATTTCCTTGCAAGGAAGTGTCGCATTTACATACATTTGAATTGTAGACGAGGAATGCATAACACTTCGCAAATCATATTATATCTTATCATGAAACATAGAAATGAGGTGCGATAACGCGTTTTAAGAAGCATTAGAACCCTATTGCTACGATACCTAGTCATCTGCAGACGCTATTTCCTAGCAGGGAAGTGTGGCATTTACATTCATTTGAAGTGTAGACGAGGAATACATGACACTTCGCAAATCATATTACATCTTACCATGAAACATAGAAATGAGATGCGATATCGCGTTTTAAGAAGCATTGGAAATATATTGCTACGATACGTAGACATCTGCAAACGCTATATCCTAGCGAGGAAGTGTCGCATTCACATTCATTTGAAGTGTAGACGAGGAATACATAACACTTCCCCAATCATATTATATCTTACCATGAAACATAGAAATGAGATGCGATATCGCGTTTTAAGAAGCATTGGAACTCTATTGCTACGATACGTAGACATCTCCAAACGCTATTTCCTTGCAAGGAAGTGTAGCATTTACATTCATTTGAAGTGTAGACGAGGAATACATGACACTTCGCAAATCTTATTATATCTTACCATGAAACATAGAGATGAGATGCGATATCGCGTTTTAAGAATCATAAGAACTCTATTGCTACGATACGTAGACATCTGCAAACGCTATTTCCTTGCAAGGAAGTGTCGCATTTACATTCATTTGAAGTGTAGACGCGGAATACATAACACTTCGCACACCATATTATATCTTACCATGAAACACAGAAATGAGATGCGATATCGCGTTTTAAGAATCATGAGAACTCTATTGCTACGATACGTAGACATCTGCAAACGCTATTTCCTTGCAAGGAAGAGTCGCATTTACATTCATTTGAAGTGTAGACGAAGAATTCATGACACTTCGCAAATCATATTATATCTTACCATGAAACATAGAAATGAGATGCGATATCGCGTTTTAAGAATCACAAGAACTCTATTGCTACGATACGTAGACATCTGCAAACGCTATTTCCTTGCAAGGAAGTGTCGCATTTACATTCATTTGAAGTGTAGACGAGTAATACATAACACTTCCCCAATCATATTATATCTTACCATGAAACATAGAAATGAGATGCGATATCGCGTTTTAAGAAGCATTGGAACTCTATTGCTACGATACGTAGACATCTGCAGACGCTATTTCCTTGCAAGGAAGAGTCGCATTTACATTCATTTTATGTGTAGACGAAGAATACATGACACTTCGCAAATCATATTATATCTTACCATGAAACATAGAAATGAGATGCGATATCGCGTTATAAGAATCATAAGAACTCTATTGCTACGATACGTAGACATCTGCAAACGCTATTTCCTTGCAAGGAAGTGTCGCATTTACATACATTTGAATTGTAGACGAGGAATGCATAACACTTCGCAAATCATATTATATCTTATCATGAAACATAGAAATGAGGTGCGATATCGCGTTTTAAGAAGCATTAGAACCCTATTGCTACGATACCTAGTCATCTGCAGACGCTATTTCCTAGCAGGGAAGTGTGGCATTTACATTCATTTGAAGTGTAGACGAGGAATACATGACACTTCGCAAATCATATTACATCTTACCATGAAACATAGAAATGAGATGCGATATCGCGTTTTAAGAATCATAAGAACTCTATTGCTACGATACGTAGACATCTGCAAACGCTATTTCCTTGCAAGGAAGAGTCGCAGTTACATTCATTTGAAGTGTAGACGAAGAATACATGACACTTCGCAAATCATATTATATCTTACTATGAAACATAGAATTGAGATGCGATATCGCGTTTTAAGAATCATAAGAACTCTATTGCTACGATACGTAGATATCTGCAAACGCTATTTCCTTGCAAGGAAGTGTCGCATTTACATACATTTGAATTGTAGACGAGGAATGCATAACACTTCGCAAATCATATTATATCTTATCATGAAACATAGAAATGAGGTGCGATAACGCGTTTTAAGAAGCATTAGAACCCTATTGCTACGATACCTAGTCATCTGCAGACGCTATTTCCTAGCAGGGAAGTGTGGCATTTACATTCATTTGAAGTGTAGACGAGGAATACATGACACTTCGCAAATCATATTACATCTTACCATGAAACATAGAAATGAGATGCGATATCGCGTTTTAAGAAGCATTGGAAATATATTGCTACGATACGTAGACATCTGCAAACGCTATATCCTAGCGAGGAAGTGTCGCATTCACATTCATTTGAAGTGTAGACGAGGAATACATAACACTTCCCCAATCATATTATATCTTACCATGAAACATAGAAATGAGATGCGATATCGCGTTTTAAGAAGCATTGGAACTCTATTGCTACGATACGTAGACATCTCCAAACGCTATTTCCTTGCAAGGAAGTGTAGCATTTACATTCATTTGAAGTGTAGACGAGGAATACATGACACTTCGCAAATCTTATTATATCTTACCATGAAACATAGAGATGAGATGCGATATCGCGTTTTAAGAATCATAAGAACTCTATTGCTACGATACGTAGACATCTGCAAACGCTATTTCCTTGCAAGGAAGTGTCGCATTTACATTCATTTGAAGTGTAGACGAGGAATACATAACACTTCGCAAATCATATTATATCTTACCGCGAAACATAGAAATGAGATGCGATATCGCGTCTTAATAAGCATTTGAACTCTATTGCTTCGATACGTAGACATCTGCAAACGCTATTTCCTTGCAAGGAAGTGTCGCATCTACATTCATTTGAAGTGTAGACGAGGAATACATAACACTTCGCAAATCATATTATATCTTACCGTGAAACATAGAAATGAGATGCGATATCGCGTTTTAAGAAGTATTAGAACACTATTGCTAAGATAGGTAGACATTTGCAAACCCTATTTCCTTGCAAGGAAGTGTCGCAATTACATGCATTTGAAGTGTAGACGAGGAATACATAACACTTCCCCAATCATATTATATCTTACCATGAAACATAGAAATGAGATGCGATATCGCGTTTTAAGAATCATAAGAACTATATTGCTACGATACGTAAGCATCTGCAAACGCTATTTCCTTGCAAGGAAGTGTCGCATTTACATTCATTTGAAGTGTAGACGAGGAATATATAACACTTCCCCAATCATATTATATCTTACCATGAAACATAGAAAGGATATGCAATATCGCGATTTAAGAATCATAAGAACTCTATTGCTACGATACGTAGACATCTGCAAACGCTATTTCCTTGCAAGGAAGAGTCGCATTTACATTCATTTGATGTGTAGACGAAGAATACATGACACTTCGCAAATCATATTATATCTTACCATGAAACATAGAAATGAGATGCGATATCGCGTTTTAAGAATCATAAGAACTCTATTGCTATGATACGTAGACATCTGCAAACGCTATTTCCTTGCAAGGAAGTGTCGCATTTACATTCATTTGAATCGTAGACGTGGAATACATAACACTTCGCAAATCATATTATATCTTACCATGAAACATAGAAATGAGATGCGATATCGCGATTTAAGAGGTATTAGAACACTATTGCTAAGATAGGTAGACAATTGCAAACGCTATTTCCTTGCAAGGAAGTGTCGCATTTACATTCATTTGAAGTGTAGACGCGGAATACATAACACTTCCCCAATCATATTATATCTTACCATGAAACATAGAAATGAGATGCGATATCGCGATTTAAGAGGTATTAGAACACTATTGCTAAGATAGGTAGACAATTGCAAACTCTATTTCCTTGCAAGGAAGTGTCGCATTTACATTCATTTGAAGTGTAGAACAGGAATACATAACACTTCGCAAATCATATTATATCTTACCATGAAACACAGAAATGAGATGCGATATCGCGTTTTAAGAATCATAAGAACTCTATTGCTACGATACGTAGACATCTCCAAACGCAATTTCCTTGCAAGGAAGTGTCGTATTTACATTCATTTGAAGTGTAGACGAGGAATACATAACACTTCGCAAATCATATTATACCTTACCATGAAACATAGAAATGAGATGCGATATCGCGTTTTAAGAATCATAAGATCTCCATTGCTACGATACGTAGACATATGCAAACGCTATTTCCTTGCAAGGAAGTGTCGCATTTACATTCATTTGAAGTGTAGACGAGGAATACATAACACTTCGCAAATCATATTATATCTTACCGCGAAACATAGAAATGAGATGCGATATCGCGTCTTAATAAGCATTTGAACTCTATTGCTTCGATACGTAGACATCTGCAAACGCTATTTCCTTGCAAGGAAGTGTCGCATCTACATTCATTTGAAGTGTAGACGAGGATTACATAACACTTCGCAAATCATATTATATCTTACCGTGAAACATAGAAATGAGATGCGATATCGCGTTTTAAGAAGTATTAGAACACTATTGCTAAGATAGGTAGACATTTGCAAACTCTATTTCCTTGCAAGGAAGTGTCGCAATTACATGCATTTGAAGTGTAGACGAGGAATACATAACACTTCCCCAATCATATTATATCTTACCATGAAACATAGAAATGAGATGCGATATCGCGTTTTAAGAATCATAAGAACTATATTGCTACGATACGTAAGCATCTGCAAACGCTATTTCCTTGCAAGGAAGTGTCGCATTTACATTCATTTGAAGTGTAGACGAGGAATATATAACACTTCCCCAATCATATTATATCTTACCATGAAACATAGAAAGGATATGCAATATCGCGATTTAAGAATCATAAGAACTCTATTGCTACGATACGTAGACATCTGCAAACGCTATTTCCTTGCAAGGAAGAGTCGCATTTACATTCATTTGATGTGTAGACGAAGAATACATGACACTTCGCAAATCATATTATATCTTACCATGAAACATAGAAATGAGATGCGATATCGCGTTTTAAGAATCATAAGAACTCTATTGCTATGATACGTAGACATCTGCAAACGCTATTTCCTTGCAAGGAAGTGTCGCATTTACATTCATTTGAATCGTAGACGTGGAATACATAACACTTCGCAAATCATATTATATCTTACCATGAAACATAGAAATGAGATGCGATATCGCGATTTAAGAGGTATTAGAACACTATTGCTAAGATAGGTAGACAATTGCAAACTCTATTTCCTTGCAAGGAAGTGTCGCATTTACATTCATTTGAAGTGTAGAACAGGAATACATAACACTTCGCAAATCACATTATACCTTACCATGAAACATGGAAATGAGATGCGATATCGCGTTCTAAGGAGCATTAGAACTCTATTGCTACGATACGTAGACATCTGCAAACGCTATATCCTAGCGAGGAAGTGTCGCGTTCACATTCATTTGAAGTGTAGACGAGGAATACATAACACTTCGCAAACCACATTATATCTTACCATGAAACACAGAAATGAGATGCGATATCTCGTTTTAAGAATCATAAGAACTCTATTGCTACGATACGTAGACATCTCCAAACGCTATTTCCTTGCAAGGAAATGTAGCATTTACATTCATTTGAAGTGTAGACGAGGAATACATAACACTTCGCAAACCATATTATATCTTACCATGAAACACAGAAATGAGATGCGATATCGCGTTTTAAGAATCATAAGAACTCTATTGCTACGATACGTAGACATCTGCAAACGCTAGTTCCTTGCAAGGAAGAGTCGCATTTACATTCATTTGAAGTGTAGACGAAGAATACATGACACTTCGCAAATCATATTATATCTTACCATGAAACATAGAAATGAGGTGCGATAACGCGTTTTAAGAAGCATTAGAACCCTATTGCTACGATACCTAGTCATCTGCAGACGCTATTTCCTAGCAGGGAAGTGTGGCATTTACGTTCATTTAAAGTGTAGACGAGGAATACATGACACTTCGCAAATCTTATTATATCTTACCATGAAACATAGAGATGAGATGCGATATCGCGTTTTAAGAATCATAAGAACTCTATTGCTACGATACGTAGACATCTGCAAACGCTATTTCCTTGCAAGGAAGTGTCGCATTTACATTCATTTGAAGTGTAGACGAGGAATACATAACACTTCGCAAATCATATTATATCTTACCGTGAAACATAGAAATGAGATGCGATATCGCGTTTTAAGAAGTATTAGAACACTATTGCTAAGATAGGTAGACATTTGCAAACTCTATTTCCTTGCAAGGAAGTGTCGCAATTACATTCATTTGAAGTGTAGACGAGGAATACATAACACTTCCCCAATCATATTATATCTTACCATGAAACATAGAAATGAGATGCGATATCGCGTTTTAAGAATCATAAGAACTATATTGCTACGATACGTAGGCATCTGCAAACGCTATTTCCTTGCAAGGAAGTGTCGCATTTACATTCATTTGAAGTGTAGACGAGGAATATATAACACTTCCCCAATCATATTATATCTTACCATGAAACATAGAAATGAGCTGCAATATCGCGTTTTAAGAATCATAAGAACTCTATTGCTACGATACGTAGACATCTGCAAACGCTATTTCCTTGCAAGGAAGAGTCGCATTTACATTCATTTGATGTGTAGACGAAGAATACATGACACTTCGCAAATCATATTATATCTTACCATGAAACTTAGAAATGAGATGCGATATCGCGTTTTAAGAATCATAAGAACTCTATTGCTATGATACGTAGACATCTGCAAACGCTATTTCCTTGCAAGGAAGTGTCGCATTTACATTCATTTGAATCGTAGACGAGGAATGCATAACACTTCGCAATGAATATTATATCTTATCATGAAACATAGAAATGAGATGCGTAATTTTGTTTTAAGAAGCATTAGAACTCTATCCCTACGATACGTAGACATCTGCAAACGCTATTTCCTTGCAAGGAAGTGTCGCATTTACATTCATCTGAAGTGTAGACGAGGAATACATAACACTTCGCAAATCATATTATATCTTACCATGAAACATAGAAATGAGATGCGATATCGCGATTTAGGAGGTATTAGAACACTATTGCTAAGATAGGTAGACAATTGCAAACTCTATTTCCTTGCAAGGAAGTGTCGCATTTACATTCATTTGAAGTGTAGAACAGGAATACATAACACTTCGCAAATCATATTACGTCTTACCATGAAACATAGAAATGAGATGCGATATCGCGTTTTAAGAAGCATTGGAAATCCATTGCTACGATACGTAGACATCTGCAAACGCTATATCCTAGCGAGGAAGTTTCGCGTTCACATTCATTTGAAGTGTAGACGAGGAATACATAACACTTCGCAAACCACATTATATCTTACCATGAAACACAGAAATGAGATGCGATATCGCGTTTTAAGAATCATAAGAACTCTATTGCTACGATACGTAGACATCTCCAAACGCTATTTCCTTGCAAGGAAGTGTAGCATTTACATTCATTTGAAGTGTAGACGAGGAATACATAACACTTCGCAAACCATATTATATCTTACCATGAAACACAGAAATGAGATGCGATATCGCGTTTTAAGAATCATAAGAACTCTATTGCTACGATACGTAGACATCTGCAAACGCTATTTCCTTGCAAGGAAGAGTCGCATTTACATTCATTTGAAGTGTAGACGAAGAATTCATGACACTTCGCAAATCATATTATATCTTACCATGAAACATAGAAATGAGATGCGATATCGCGTTTTAAGAATCACAAGAACTCTATTGCTACGATACGTAGACATCTGCAAACGCTATTTCCTTGCAAGGAAGTGTCGCATTTACATTCATTTGAAGTGTAGACGAGTAATACATAACACTTCCCCAATCATATTATATCTTACCATGAAACATAGAAATGAGATGCGATATCGCGTTTTAAGAAGCATTGGAACTCTATTGCTACGATACGTAGACATCTGCAGACGCTATTTCCTTGCAAGGAAGAGTCGCATTTACATTCATTTGAAGTGTAGACGAAGAATACATGACACTTCGCAAATCATATTATATCTTACCATGAAACATAGAAATGAGGTGCGATAACGCGTTTTAAGAAGCATTAGAACCCTATTGCTACGATACCTAGTCATCTGCAGACGCTATTTCCTAGCAGGGAAGTGTGGCATTTACATTCATTTGAAGTGTAGACGAGGAATACATGACACTTCGCAAATCATATTACATCTTACCATGAAACATAGAAATGAGATGCGATATCGCGTTTTAAGAAGCATTGGAAATATATTGCTACGATACGTAGACATCTGCAAACGCTATATCCTAGCGAGGAAGTGTCGCATTCACATTCATTTGAAGTGTAGACGAGGAATACATAACACTTCCCCAATCATATTATATCTTACCATGAAACATAGAAATGAGATGCGATATCGCGTTTTAAGAAGCATTGGAACTCTATTGCTACGATACGTAGACATCTCCAAACGCTATTTCCTTGCAAGGAAGTGTAGCATTTACATTCATTTGAAGTGTAGACGAGGAATACATGACACTTCGCAAATCTTATTATATCTTACCATGAAACATAGAGATGAGATGCGATATCGCGTTTTAAGAATCATAAGAACTCTATTGCTACGATACGTAGACATCTGCAAACGCTATTTCCTTGCAAGGAAGTGTCGCATTTACATTCATTTGAAGTGTAGACGAGGAATACATAACACTTCGCAAATCATATTATATCTTACCGCGAAACATAGAAATGAGATGCGATATCGCGTCTTAATAAGCATTTGAACTCTATTGCTTCGATACGTAGACATCTGCAAACGCTATTTCCTTGCAAGGAAGTGTCGCATCTACATTCATTTGAAGTGTAGACGAGGAATACATAACACTTCGCAAATCATATTATATCTTACCGTGAAACATAGAAATGAGATGCGATATCGCGTTTTAAGAAGTATTAGAACACTATTGCTAAGATAGGTAGACATTTGCAAACCCTATTTCCTTGCAAGGAAGTGTCGCAATTACATGCATTTGAAGTGTAGACGAGGAATACATAACACTTCCCCAATCATATTATATCTTACCATGAAACATAGAAATGAGATGCGATATCGCGTTTTAAGAATCATAAGAACTATATTGCTACGATACGTAAGCATCTGCAAACGCTATTTCCTTGCAAGGAAGTGTCGCATTTACATTCATTTGAAGTGTAGACGAGGAATATATAACACTTCCCCAATCATATTATATCTTACCATGAAACATAGAAAGGATATGCAATATCGCGATTTAAGAATCATAAGAACTCTATTGCTACGATACGTAGACATCTGCAAACGCTATTTCCTTGCAAGGAAGAGTCGCATTTACATTCATTTGATGTGTAGACGAAGAATACATGACACTTCGCAAATCATATTATATCTTACCATGAAACATAGAAATGAGATGCGATATCGCGTTTTAAGAATCATAAGAACTCTATTGCTATGATACGTAGACATCTGCAAACGCTATTTCCTTGCAAGGAAGTGTCGCATTTACATTCATTTGAATCGTAGACGTGGAATACATAACACTTCGCAAATCATATTATATCTTACCATGAAACATAGAAATGAGATGCGATATCGCGATTTAAGAGGTATTAGAACACTATTGCTAAGATAGGTAGACAATTGCAAACGCTATTTCCTTGCAAGGAAGTGTCGCATTTACATTCATTTGAAGTGTAGACGCGGAATACATAACACTTCCCCAATCATATTATATCTTACCATGAAACATAGAAATGAGATGCGATATCGCGATTTAAGAGGTATTAGAACACTATTGCTAAGATAGGTAGACAATTGCAAACTCTATTTCCTTGCAAGGAAGTGTCGCATTTACATTCATTTGAAGTGTAGAACAGGAATACATAACACTTCGCAAATCATATTATATCTTACCATGAAACACAGAAATGAGATGCGATATCGCGTTTTAAGAATCATAAGAACTCTATTGCTACGATACGTAGACATCTCCAAACGCAATTTCCTTGCAAGGAAGTGTCGTATTTACATTCATTTGAAGTGTAGACGAGGAATACATAACACTTCGCAAATCATATTATACCTTACCATGAAACATAGAAATGAGATGCGATATCGCGTTTTAAGAATCATAAGATCTCCATTGCTACGATACGTAGACATATGCAAACGCTATTTCCTTGCAAGGAAGTGTCGCATTTACATTCATTTGAAGTGTAGACGAGGAATACATAACACTTCGCAAATCATATTATATCTTACCGCGAAACATAGAAATGAGATGCGATATCGCGTCTTAATAAGCATTTGAACTCTATTGCTTCGATACGTAGACATCTGCAAACGCTATTTCCTTGCAAGGAAGTGTCGCATCTACATTCATTTGAAGTGTAGACGAGGATTACATAACACTTCGCAAATCATATTATATCTTACCGTGAAACATAGAAATGAGATGCGATATCGCGTTTTAAGAAGTATTAGAACACTATTGCTAAGATAGGTAGACATTTGCAAACTCTATTTCCTTGCAAGGAAGTGTCGCAATTACATGCATTTGAAGTGTAGACGAGGAATACATAACACTTCCCCAATCATATTATATCTTACCATGAAACATAGAAATGAGATGCGATATCGCGTTTTAAGAATCATAAGAACTATATTGCTACGATACGTAAGCATCTGCAAACGCTATTTCCTTGCAAGGAAGTGTCGCATTTACATTCATTTGAAGTGTAGACGAGGAATATATAACACTTCCCCAATCATATTATATCTTACCATGAAACATAGAAAGGATATGCAATATCGCGATTTAAGAATCATAAGAACTCTATTGCTACGATACGTAGACATCTGCAAACGCTATTTCCTTGCAAGGAAGAGTCGCATTTACATTCATTTGATGTGTAGACGAAGAATACATGACACTTCGCAAATCATATTATATCTTACCATGAAACATAGAAATGAGATGCGATATCGCGTTTTAAGAATCATAAGAACTCTATTGCTATGATACGTAGACATCTGCAAACGCTATTTCCTTGCAAGGAAGTGTCGCATTTACATTCATTTGAATCGTAGACGTGGAATACATAACACTTCGCAAATCATATTATATCTTACCATGAAACATAGAAATGAGATGCGATATCGCGATTTAAGAGGTATTAGAACACTATTGCTAAGATAGGTAGACAATTGCAAACTCTATTTCCTTGCAAGGAAGTGTCGCATTTACATTCATTTGAAGTGTAGAACAGGAATACATAACACTTCGCAAATCACATTATACCTTACCATGAAACATGGAAATGAGATGCGATATCGCGTTCTAAGGAGCATTAGAACTCTATTGCTACGATACGTAGACATCTGCAAACGCTATATCCTAGCGAGGAAGTGTCGCGTTCACATTCATTTGAAGTGTAGACGAGGAATACATAACACTTCGCAAACCACATTATATCTTACCATGAAACACAGAAATGAGATGCGATATCTCGTTTTAAGAATCATAAGAACTCTATTGCTACGATACGTAGACATCTCCAAACGCTATTTCCTTGCAAGGAAATGTAGCATTTACATTCATTTGAAGTGTAGACGAGGAATACATAACACTTCGCAAACCATATTATATCTTACCATGAAACACAGAAATGAGATGCGATATCGCGTTTTAAGAATCATAAGAACTCTATTGCTACGATACGTAGACATCTGCAAACGCTAGTTCCTTGCAAGGAAGAGTCGCATTTACATTCATTTGAAGTGTAGACGAAGAATACATGACACTTCGCAAATCATATTATATCTTACCATGAAACATAGAAATGAGGTGCGATAACGCGTTTTAAGAAGCATTAGAACCCTATTGCTACGATACCTAGTCATCTGCAGACGCTATTTCCTAGCAGGGAAGTGTGGCATTTACGTTCATTTAAAGTGTAGACGAGGAATACATGACACTTCGCAAATCTTATTATATCTTACCATGAAACATAGAGATGAGATGCGATATCGCGTTTTAAGAATCATAAGAACTCTATTGCTACGATACGTAGACATCTGCAAACGCTATTTCCTTGCAAGGAAGTGTCGCATTTACATTCATTTGAAGTGTAGACGAGGAATACATAACACTTCGCAAATCATATTATATCTTACCGTGAAACATAGAAATGAGATGCGATATCGCGTTTTAAGAAGTATTAGAACACTATTGCTAAGATAGGTAGACATTTGCAAACTCTATTTCCTTGCAAGGAAGTGTCGCAATTACATTCATTTGAAGTGTAGACGAGGAATACATAACACTTCCCCAATCATATTATATCTTACCATGAAACATAGAAATGAGATGCGATATCGCGTTTTAAGAATCATAAGAACTATATTGCTACGATACGTAGGCATCTGCAAACGCTATTTCCTTGCAAGGAAGTGTCGCATTTACATTCATTTGAAGTGTAGACGAGGAATATATAACACTTCCCCAATCATATTATATCTTACCATGAAACATAGAAATGAGCTGCAATATCGCGTTTTAAGAATCATAAGAACTCTATTGCTACGATACGTAGACATCTGCAAACGCTATTTCCTTGCAAGGAAGAGTCGCATTTACATTCATTTGATGTGTAGACGAAGAATACATGACACTTCGCAAATCATATTATATCTTACCATGAAACTTAGAAATGAGATGCGATATCGCGTTTTAAGAATCATAAGAACTCTATTGCTATGATACGTAGACATCTGCAAACGCTATTTCCTTGCAAGGAAGTGTCGCATTTACATTCATTTGAATCGTAGACGAGGAATGCATAACACTTCGCAATGAATATTATATCTTATCATGAAACATAGAAATGAGATGCGTAATTTTGTTTTAAGAAGCATTAGAACTCTATCCCTACGATACGTAGACATCTGCAAACGCTATTTCCTTGCAAGGAAGTGTCGCATTTACATTCATCTGAAGTGTAGACGAGGAATACATAACACTTCGCAAATCATATTATATCTTACCATGAAACATAGAAATGAGATGCGATATCGCGATTTAGGAGGTATTAGAACACTATTGCTAAGATAGGTAGACAATTGCAAACTCTATTTCCTTGCAAGGAAGTGTCGCATTTACATTCATTTGAAGTGTAGAACAGGAATACATAACACTTCGCAAATCATATTACGTCTTACCATGAAACATAGAAATGAGATGCGATATCGCGTTTTAAGAAGCATTGGAAATCCATTGCTACGATACGTAGACATCTGCAAACGCTATATCCTAGCGAGGAAGTTTCGCGTTCACATTCATTTGAAGTGTAGACGAGGAATACATAACACTTCGCAAACCACATTATATCTTACCATGAAACACAGAAATGAGATGCGATATCGCGTTTTAAGAATCATAAGAACTCTATTGCTACGATACGTAGACATCTCCAAACGCTATTTCCTTGCAAGGAAGTGTAGCATTTACATTCATTTGAAGTGTAGACGAGGAATACATAACACTTCGCAAACCATATTATATCTTACCATGAAACACAGAAATGAGATGCGATATCGCGTTTTAAGAATCATAAGAACTCTATTGCTACGATACGTAGACATCTGCAAACGCTATTTCCTTGCAAGGAAGAGTCGCATTTACATTCATTTGAAGTGTAGACGAAGAATTCATGACACTTCGCAAATCATATTATATCTTACCATGAAACATAGAAATGAGATGCGATATCGCGTTTTAAGAATCACAAGAACTCTATTGCTACGATACGTAGACATCTGCAAACGCTATTTCCTTGCAAGGAAGTGTCGCATTTACATTCATTTGAAGTGTAGACGAGTAATACATAACACTTCCCCAATCATATTATATCTTACCATGAAACATAGAAATGAGATGCGATATCGCGTTTTAAGAAGCATTGGAACTCTATTGCTACGATACGTAGACATCTGCAGACGCTATTTCCTTGCAAGGAAGAGTCGCATTTACATTCATTTGAAGTGTAGACGAAGAATACATGACACTTCGCAAATCATATTATATCTTACCATGAAACATAGAAATGAGGTGCGATAACGCGTTTTAAGAAGCATTAGAACCCTATTGCTACGATACCTAGTCATCTGCAGACGCTATTTCCTAGCAGGGAAGTGTGGCATTTACGTTCATTTAAAGTGTAGACGAGGAATACATGACACTTCGCAAATCTTATTATATCTTACCATGGAACATAGAGATGAGATGCGATATCGCGTTTTAAGAATCATAAGAACTCTATTGCTATGATACGTAGACATCTGCAAACGCTATTTCCTTGCAAGGAAGTGTCGCATTTACATTCATTTGAATCGTAGACGAGGAATGCATAACACTTCGCAATGAATATTATATCTTATCATGAAACATAGAAATGAGATGCGTAATTTTGTTTTAAGAAGCATTAGAACTCTATCCCTACGATACGTAGACATCTGCAAACGCTATTTCCTTGCAAGGAAGTGTCGCATTTACATTCATCTGAAGTGTAGACGAGGAATACATAACACTTCGCAAATCATATTATATCTTACCATGAAACATAGAAATGAGATGCGATATCGCGATTTAGGAGGTATTAGAACACTATTGCTAAGATAGGTAGACAATTGCAAACTCTATTTCCTTGCAAGGAAGTGTCGCATTTACATTCATTTGAAGTGTAGAACAGGAATACATAACACTTCGCAAATCATATTACGTCTTACCATGAAACATAGAAATGAGATGCGATATCGCGTTTTAAGAAGCATTGGAAATCCATTGCTACGATACGTAGACATCTGCAAACGCTATATCCTAGCGAGGAAGTTTCGCGTTCACATTCATTTGAAGTGTAGACGAGGAATACATAACACTTCGCAAACCACATTATATCTTACCATGAAACACAGAAATGAGATGCGATATCGCGTTTTAAGAATCATAAGAACTCTATTGCTACGATACGTAGACATCTCCAAACGCTATTTCCTTGCAAGGAAGTGTAGCATTTACATTCATTTGAAGTGTAGACGAGGAATACATAACACTTCGCAAACCATATTATATCTTACCATGAAACACAGAAATGAGATGCGATATCGCGTTTTAAGAATCATAAGAACTCTATTGCTACGATACGTAGACATCTGCAAACGCTATTTCCTTGCAAGGAAGAGTCGCATTTACATTCATTTGAAGTGTAGACGAAGAATTCATGACACTTCGCAAATCATATTATATCTTACCATGAAACATAGAAATGAGATGCAATATCGCGTTTTAAGAATCACAAGAACTCTATTGCTACGATACGTAGACATCTGCAAACGCTATTTCCTTGCAAGGAAGTGTCGCATTTACATTCATTTGAAGTGTAGACGAGTAATACATAACACTTCCCCAATCATATTATATCTTACCATGAAACATAGAAATGAGATGCGATATCGCGTTTTAAGAAGCATTGGAACTCTATTGCTACGATACGTAGACATCTGCAGACGCTATTTCCTTGCAAGGAAGAGTCGCATTTACATTCATTTTATGTGTAGACGAAGAATACATGACACTTCGCAAATCATATTATATCTTACCATGAAACATAGAAATGAGATGCGATATCGCGATTTAGGAGGTATTAGAACACTATTGCTAAGATAGGTAGACAATTGCAAACTCTATTTCCTAGCAGGGAAGTGTGGCATTTACATTCATTTAAAGTGTAGACGAGGAATACATGACACTTCGCAAATCTTATTATATCTTACCATGAAACATAGAGACGAGATGCGATATCGCGTTTTAAGAATCATAAGAACTCTATTGCTACGATACGTAGACATCTGCAAACGCTATTTCCTTGCAAGGAAGTGTCGCATTTACATTCATTTGAAGTGTAGACGAGGAATACATAACACTTCGCAAATCATATTATATCTTACCGTGAAACATAGAAATGAGATGCGATATCGCGTTTTAAGAAGTATTAGAACACTATTGCTAAGATAGGTAGACATTTGCAAACTCTATTTCCTTGCAAGGAAGTGTCGCAATTACATTCATTTGAAGTGTAGACGAGGAATACATAACACTTCCCCAATCATATTATATCTTACCATGAAACATAGAAATGAGATGCGATATCGCGTTTTAAGAATCATAAGAACTATATTGCTACGATACGTAGGCATCTGCAAACGCTATTTCCTTGCAAGGAAGTGTCGCATTTACATTCATTTGAAGTGTAGACGAGGAATATATAACACTTCCCCAATCATATTATATCTTACCATGAAACATAGAAATGAGCTGCAATATCGCGTTTTAAGAATCATAAGAACTCTATTGCTACGATACGTAGACATCTGCAAACGCTATTTCCTTGCAAGGAAGAGTCGCATTTACATTCATTTGATGTGTAGACGAAGAATACATGACACTTCGCAAATCATATTATATCTTACCATGAAACTTAGAAATGAGATGCGATATCGCGTTTTAAGAATCATAAGAACTCTATTGCTATGATACGTAGACATCTGCAAACGCTATTTCCTTGCAAGGAAGTGTCGCATTTACATTCATTTGAATCGTAGACGAGGAATGCATAACACTTCGCAATGAATATTATATCTTATCATGAAACATAGATATGAGATGCAATATCTCGTTTTAAGAAGCATTTGAACTCTATTGCTTCGATACGTAGACATCTGCAAACGCTATTTCCTAGCAAGGAAGTGTCGCATTTACATTCATTTGAAGTGTAGACGAAGAATACATGACACTTCGCAAATCATATTATATCTTACCATGAAACATAGGAATGAGATGCGATATCGCGTTTTAAGAAGCATTAGAACTCTATTGCTACGATACCTAGTCATCTGCAGACGCTATTTCCTAGCATGGAAGTGTGGCATTTACATTCATTTTAAGTGTAGACGAGGAATACATGACACTTCGCAAATCATATTTTACCTTACCATGAAACATAGAAATGAGATGCGATATCGCGTTTTAAGAATCATAAGAACTCTATTGCTACGATACGTAGACATCTGCAACCGCTATTTCCTTGCAAGGAAGTGTCGCATTTACATTCATTTGAATCGTAGACGAGGAATGCATAACACTTCGCAAATCATATTATATCTTACCATGAAACATAGAAATGAGATGCGATATCGCGTTTTAAGAATCATAAGAACTCTATTGCTACGATACGTAGACATCTGCAAACGCTAGTTCCTTGCAAGGAAGAGTCGCATTTACATTCATTTGAAGTGTAGACGAAGAATACATGACACTTCGCAAATCATATTATATCTTACCATGAAACATAGAAATGAGGTGCGATAACGCGTTTTAAGAAGCATTAGAACCCTATTGCTACGATACCTAGTCATCTGCAGACGCTATTTCCTAGCAGGGAAGTGTGGCATTTACGTTCATTTAAAGTGTAGACGAGGAATACATGACACTTCGCAAATCTTATTATATCTTACCATGAAACATAGAGATGAGATGCGATATCGCGTTTTAAGAATCATAAGAACTCTATTGCTACGATACGTAGACATCTGCAAACGCTATTTCCTTGCAAGGAAGTGTCGCATTTACATTCATTTGAAGTGTAGACGAGGAATACATAACACTTCGCAAATCATATTATATCTTACCGTGAAACATAGAAATGAGATGCGATATCGCGTTTTAAGAAGTATTAGAACACTATTGCTAAGATAGGTAGACATTTGCAAACTCTATTTCCTTGCAAGGAAGTGTCGCAATTACATTCATTTGAAGTGTAGACGAGGAATACATAACACTTCCCCAATCATATTATATCTTACCATGAAACATAGAAATGAGATGCGATATCGCGTTTTAAGAATCATAAGAACTATATTGCTACGATACGTAGGCATCTGCAAACGCTATTTCCTTGCAAGGAAGTGTCGCATTTACATTCATTTGAAGTGTAGACGAGGAATATATAACACTTCCCCAATCATATTATATCTTACCATGAAACATAGAAATGAGCTGCAATATCGCGTTTTAAGAATCATAAGAACTCTATTGCTACGATACGTAGACATCTGCAAACGCTATTTCCTTGCAAGGAAGAGTCGCATTTACATTCATTTGATGTGTAGACGAAGAATACATGACACTTCGCAAATCATATTATATCTTACCATGAAACTTAGAAATGAGATGCGATATCGCGTTTTAAGAATCATAAGAACTCTATTGCTATGATACGTAGACATCTGCAAACGCTATTTCCTTGCAAGGAAGTGTCGCATTTACATTCATTTGAATCGTAGACGAGGAATGCATAACACTTCGCAATGAATATTATATCTTATCATGAAACATAGAAATGAGATGCGTAATTTTGTTTTAAGAAGCATTAGAACTCTATCCCTACGATACGTAGACATCTGCAAACGCTATTTCCTTGCAAGGAAGTGTCGCATTTACATTCATCTGAAGTGTAGACGAGGAATACATAACACTTCGCAAATCATATTATATCTTACCATGAAACATAGAAATGAGATGCGATATCGCGATTTAGGAGGTATTAGAACACTATTGCTAAGATAGGTAGACAATTGCAAACTCTATTTCCTTGCAAGGAAGTGTCGCATTTACATTCATTTGAAGTGTAGAACAGGAATACATAACACTTCGCAAATCATATTACGTCTTACCATGAAACATAGAAATGAGATGCGATATCGCGTTTTAAGAAGCATTGGAAATCCATTGCTACGATACGTAGACATCTGCAAACGCTATATCCTAGCGAGGAAGTTTCGCGTTCACATTCATTTGAAGTGTAGACGAGGAATACATAACACTTCGCAAACCACATTATATCTTACCATGAAACACAGAAATGAGATGCGATATCGCGTTTTAAGAATCATAAGAACTCTATTGCTACGATACGTAGACATCTCCAAACGCTATTTCCTTGCAAGGAAGTGTAGCATTTACATTCATTTGAAGTGTAGACGAGGAATACATAACACTTCGCAAACCATATTATATCTTACCATGAAACACAGAAATGAGATGCGATATCGCGTTTTAAGAATCATAAGAACTCTATTGCTACGATACGTAGACATCTGCAAACGCTATTTCCTTGCAAGGAAGAGTCGCATTTACATTCATTTGAAGTGTAGACGAAGAATTCATGACACTTCGCAAATCATATTATATCTTACCATGAAACATAGAAATGAGATGCGATATCGCGTTTTAAGAATCACAAGAACTCTATTGCTACGATACGTAGACATCTGCAAACGCTATTTCCTTGCAAGGAAGTGTCGCATTTACATTCATTTGAAGTGTAGACGAGTAATACATAACACTTCCCCAATCATATTATATCTTACCATGAAACATAGAAATGAGATGCGATATCGCGTTTTAAGAAGCATTGGAACTCTATTGCTACGATACGTAGACATCTGCAGACGCTATTTCCTTGCAAGGAAGAGTCGCATTTACATTCATTTGAAGTGTAGACGAAGAATACATGACACTTCGCAAATCATATTATATCTTACCATGAAACATAGAAATGAGGTGCGATAACGCGTTTTAAGAAGCATTAGAACCCTATTGCTACGATACCTAGTCATCTGCAGACGCTATTTCCTAGCAGGGAAGTGTGGCATTTACGTTCATTTAAAGTGTAGACGAGGAATACATGACACTTCGCAAATCTTATTATATCTTACCATGGAACATAGAGATGAGATGCGATATCGCGTTTTAAGAATCATAAGAACTCTATTGCTATGATACGTAGACATCTGCAAACGCTATTTCCTTGCAAGGAAGTGTCGCATTTACATTCATTTGATTCGTAGACGAGGAATGCATAACACTTCGCAATGAATATTATATCTTATCATGAAACATAGAAATGAGATGCGTAATTTTGTTTTAAGAAGCATTAGAACTCTATCCCTACGATACGTAGACATCTGCAAACGCTATTTCCTTGCAAGGAAGTGTCGCATTTACATTCATCTGAAGTGTAGACGAGGAATACATAACACTTCGCAAATCATATTATATCTTACCATGAAACATAGAAATGAGATGCGATATCGCGATTTAGGAGGTATTAGAACACTATTGCTAAGATAGGTAGACAATTGCAAACTCTATTTCCTTGCAAGGAAGTGTCGCATTTACATTCATTTGAAGTGTAGAACAGGAATACATAACACTTCGCAAATCATATTACGTCTTACCATGAAACATAGAAATGAGATGCGATATCGCGTTTTAAGAAGCATTGGAAATCCATTGCTACGATACGTAGACATCTGCAAACGCTATATCCTAGCGAGGAAGTTTCGCGTTCACATTCATTTGAAGTGTAGACGAGGAATACATAACACTTCGCAAACCACATTATATCTTACCATGAAACACAGAAATGAGATGCGATATCGCGTTTTAAGAATCATAAGAACTCTATTGCTACGATACGTAGACATCTCCAAACGCTATTTCCTTGCAAGGAAGTGTAGCATTTACATTCATTTGAAGTGTAGACGAGGAATACATAACACTTCGCAAACCATATTATATCTTACCATGAAACACAGAAATGAGATGCGATATCGCGTTTTAAGAATCATAAGAACTCTATTGCTACGATACGTAGACATCTGCAAACGCTATTTCCTTGCAAGGAAGAGTCGCATTTACATTCATTTGAAGTGTAGACGAAGAATTCATGACACTTCGCAAATCATATTATATCTTACCATGAAACATAGAAATGAGATGCGATATCGCGTTTTAAGAATCACAAGAACTCTATTGCTACGATACGTAGACATCTGCAAACGCTATTTCCTTGCAAGGAAGTGTCGCATTTACATTCATTTGAAGTGTAGACGAGTAATACATAACACTTCCCCAATCATATTATATCTTACCATGAAACATAGAAATGAGATGCGATATCGCGTTTTAAGAAGCATTGGAACTCTATTGCTACGATACGTAGACATCTGCAGACGCTATTTCCTTGCAAGGAAGAGTCGCATTTACATTCATTTTATGTGTAGACGAAGAATACATGACACTTCGCAAATCATATTATATCTTACCATGAAACATAGAAATGAGATGCGATATCGCGATTTAGGAGGTATTAGAACACTATTGCTAAGATAGGTAGACAATTGCAAACTCTATTTCCTAGCAGGGAAGTGTGGCATTTACATTCATTTAAAGTGTAGACGAGGAATACATGACACTTCGCAAATCTTATTATATCTTACCATGAAACATAGAGACGAGATGCGATATCGCGTTTTAAGAATCATAAGAACTCTATTGCTACGATACGTAGACATCTGCAAACGCTATTTCCTTGCAAGGAAGTGTCGCATTTACATTCATTTGAAGTGTAGACGAGGAATACATAACACTTCGCAAATCATATTATATCTTACCGTGAAACATAGAAATGAGATGCGATATCGCGTTTTAAGAAGTATTAGAACACTATTGCTAAGATAGGTAGACATTTGCAAACTCTATTTCCTTGCAAGGAAGTGTCGCAATTACATTCATTTGAAGTGTAGACGAGGAATACATAACACTTCCCCAATCATATTATATCTTACCATGAAACATAGAAATGAGATGCGATATCGCGTTTTAAGAATCATAAGAACTATATTGCTACGATACGTAGGCATCTGCAAACGCTATTTCCTTGCAAGGAAGTGTCGCATTTACATTCATTTGAAGTGTAGACGAGGAATATATAACACTTCCCCAATCATATTATATCTTACCATGAAACATAGAAATGAGCTGCAATATCGCGTTTTAAGAATCATAAGAACTCTATTGCTACGATACGTAGACATCTGCAAACGCTATTTCCTTGCAAGGAAGAGTCGCATTTACATTCATTTGATGTGTAGACGAAGAATACATGACACTTCGCAAATCATATTATATCTTACCATGAAACTTAGAAATGAGATGCGATATCGCGTTTTAAGAATCATAAGAACTCTATTGCTATGATACGTAGACATCTGCAAACGCTATTTCCTTGCAAGGAAGTGTCGCATTTACATTCATTTGAATCGTAGACGAGGAATGCATAACACTTCGCAATGAATATTATATCTTATCATGAAACATAGATATGAGATGCAATATCTCGTTTTAAGAAGCATTTGAACTCTATTGCTTCGATACGTAGACATCTGCAAACGCTATTTCCTAGCAAGGAAGTGTCGCATTTACATTCATTTGATGTGTAGACGAAGAATACATGACACTTCGCAAATCATATTATATCTTACCATGAAACATAGGAATGAGATGCGATATCGCGTTTTAAGAAGCATTAGAACTCTATTGCTACGATACCTAGTCATCTGCAGACGCTATTTCCTAGCATGGAAGTGTGGCATTTACATTCATTTTAAGTGTAGACGAGGAATACATGACACTTCGCAAATCATATTTTACCTTACCATGAAACATAGAAATGAGATGCGATATCGCGTTTTAAGAATCATAAGAACTCTATTGCTACGATACGTAGACATCTGCAACCGCTATTTCCTTGCAAGGAAGTGTCGCATTTACATTCATTTGAATCGTAGACGAGGAATGCATAACACTTCGCAAATCATATTATATCTTACCATGAAACATAGAAATGAGATGCGATATCGCGTTTTAAAAAGCATTAGAACTCTATTGCTACGATACCTAGCCATCTGCAGACGCTATTTCCTAGCAGGGAAGTGTGGCATTTACATTCATTTGAAGTGTAGACGAGGAATGCAATACACTTCGCAATGAATATTATATCTTATCATGAAACATAGAAATGAGATGCGATATCTCGTTTTAAGAAGCATTAGAACTCTATCCCTACGATACGTGGACATCTGCAAGCGCTATTTCCTTGCAAGGAAGTGTCGCATTTACATTCATTTGAAGTGTAGAAGAGGAATACATAACACTTCGCAAATCATATTATATCTTATCATGAAACATAGAAATGAGGTGCGATATCGCGTTTTAAGAAGCATTAGAACTCTATTGCTACGATACCTAGTCATCTGCAGACGCTATTTCCTAGCAGGGAAGTGTGGCATTTACATTCATTTGAAGTGTAGACGAGGAATACATGAGACTTCGCAAATCATATTACGTCTTACCATGAAACATAGAAATGAGATGCGGTATCGCGTTTTAAGAAGCATTGGAAATCCATTGCTACGATACGTAGACATCTGCAACCGCTATTTCCTTGCAAGGAAGTGTCGCATTTACATTCATTTGAATCGTAGACGAGGAATGCATAACACTTCGCAAATCATATTATATCTTACCATGAAACATAGAAATGAGATGCGATATCGCGTTTTAAAAAGCATTAGAACTCTATTGCTACGATACCTAGTCATCTGCAGACGCTATTTCCTAGCAGGGAAGTGTGGCATTTACATTCATTTGAAGTGTAGACGAGGAATGCATAACACTTCGCAATGAATATTATATCTTATCATGAAACATAGAAATGAGATGCGATATCTCGTTTTAAGAAGCATTAGAACTCTATCCCTACGATACGTGGACATCTGCAAGCGCTATTTCCTTGCAAGGAAGTGTCGCATTTACATTCATTTGAAGTGTAGAAGAGGAATACATAACACTTCGCAAATCATATTATATCTTATCATGAAACATAGAAATGAGGTGCGATATCGCGTTTTAAGAAGCATTAGAACTCTATTGCTACGATACCTAGTCATCTGCAGACGCTATTTCCTAGCAGGGAAGTGTGGCATTTACATTCATTTGAAGTGTAGACGAGGAATACATGACACTTCGCAAATCATATTACGTCTTACCATGAAACATAGAAATGAGATGCGGTATCGCGTTTTAAGAAGCATTGGAAATCCATTGCTACGATACGTAGACATCTGCAAACGCTATATCCTAGCGAGGAAGTTTCGCGTTCACATTCATTTGAAGTGTAGACGAGGAATACATAACACTTCGCAAACCACATTATATCTTTCCATGAAACACAGAAATGAGATGCGATATCGCGTTTTAAGAATCATAAGAACTCTATTGCTACGATACGTAGACATCTCCAAACGCTATTTCCTTGCAAGGAAGAGTAGCATTTACATTCATTTGAAGTGTAGACGAAGAATTCATGACACTTCGCAAATCATATTATATCTTACCATGAAACATAGAAATGAGATGCGATATCGCGTTTTAAGAATCACAAGAACTCTATTGCTACGATACGTAGACATCTGCAAACGCTATTTCCTTGCAAGAAAGTGTCGCATTTACATTCATTTGAAGTGTAGACGAGTAATACATAACACTTCCCCAATCATATTATATCTTACCATGAAACATAGAAATGAGATGCGATATCGCGTTTTAAGAAGCATTGGAACTCTATTGCTACGATACGTAGACATCTCCAAACGCTATTTCCTTGCAAGGAAGAGTCGCATTTACATTCATTTGAAGTGTAGACGAAGAATACATGACACTTCGCAAATCATATTATATCTTACCATGAAACATAGAAATGAGATGCGATATCTCGTTTTAAGAAGCATTAGAACTCTATCCCTACGATACGTGGACATCTGCAAGCGCTATTTCCTTGCAAGGAAGTGTCGCATTTACATTCATTTGAAGTGTAGAAGAGGAATACATAACACTTCGCAAATCATATTATATCTTATCATGAAACATAGAAATGAGGTGCGATATCGCGTTTTAAGAAGCATTAGAACTCTATTGCTACGATACCTAGTCATCTGCAGACGCTATTTCCTAGCAGGGAAGTGTGGCATTTACATTCATTTGAAGTGTAGACGAGGAATACATGACACATCGCAAATCATATTACGTCTTACCATGAAACATAGAAATGAGATGCGGTATCGCGTTTTAAGAAGCATTGGAAATCCATTGCTACGATACGTAGACATCTGCAAACGCTATATCCTAGCGAGGAAGTTTCGCGTTCACATTCATTTGAAGTGTAGACGAGGAATACATAACACTTCGCAAACCACATTATATCTTACCATGAAACACAGAAATGAGATGCGATATCGCGTTTTAAGAATCATAAGAACTCTATTGCTACGATACGTAGACATCTCCAAACGCTATTTCCTTGCAAGGAAGAGTAGCATTTACATTCATTTGAAGTGTAGACGAGGAATACATAACACTTCGCAAACCATATTATATCTTACCATGAAACACAGAAATGAGATGCGATATCGCGTTTTAAGAATCATAAGAACTCTATTGCTACGATACGTAGACATCTGCAAACGCTATTTCCTTGCAAGGAAGAGTCGCATTTACATTCATTTGAAGTGTAGACGAAGAATTCATGACACTTCGCAAATCATATTATATCTTACCATGAAACATAGAAATGAGATGCGATATCGCGTTTTAAGAATCACAAGAACTCTATTGCTACGATACGTAGACATCTGCAAACGCTATTTCCTTGCAAGGAAGTGTCGCATTTACATTCATTTGAAGTGTAGACGAGTAATACATAACACTTCCCCAATCATATTATATCTTACCATGAAACATAGAAATGAGATGCGATATCGCGTTTTAAGAAGCATTGGAACTCTATTGCTACGATACGTAGACATCTCCAAACGCTATTTCCTTGCAAGGAAGAGTCGCATTTACATTCATTTGAAGTGTAGACGAAGAATACATGACACTTCGCAAATCTTATTATATCTTACCATGAAACATAGAGATGAGATGCGATATCGCGTTTTAAGAATCATAAGAACTCTATTGCTACGATACATAGACATCTGCAAACGCTATTTCCTTGCAAGGAAGTGTCGCATTTACATTCATTTGAAGTGTAGACGAGGAATACATAACACTTCCCCAATCATATTATATCTTACCATGAAACATAGAGATGAGATGCGATATCGCGTTTTAAGAATCATAAGAACTCTATTGCTACGATACGTAGACATCTGCAAACGCTATTTCCTTGCAAGGAAGTGTCGCATTTACATTCATTTGAAGTGTAGACGCGGAATACATAACACTTCCCCAATCATATTATATCTTACCATGAAACATAGAAATGAGATGCGATATCGCGTTTTAAGAATCATAAGATCTCCATTGCTACGATACGTAGACATATGCAAACGCTATTTCCTTGCAAGGAAGTGTCGCATTTACATTCATTTGAAGTGTAGACGAGGAATACATAACACTTCGCAAATCATATTATATCTTACCGTGAAACATAGAAATGAGATGCGATATCGCGTCTTAATAAGCATTTGAACTCTATTGCTTCGATACGTAGACATCTGCAAACGCTATTTCCTTGCAAGGAAGTGTCGCATCTACATTCATTTGAAGTGTAGACGAGGAATACATAACACTTCGCAAATCATATTATATCTTACCGTGAAACATAGAAATGAGATGCGATATCGCGTTTTAAGAAGTATTAGAACACTATTGCTAAGATAGGTAGACATTTGCAAACTCTATTTCCTTGCAAGGAAGTGTCGCAATTACATGCATTTGAAGTGTAGACGAGGAATACATAACACTTCCCCAATCATATTATATCTTACCATGAAACATAGAAATGAGATGCGATATCGCGTTTTAAGAATCATAAGAACTATATTGCTACGATACGTAGGCATCTGCAAACGCTATTTCCTTGCAAGGAAGTGTCGCATTTACATTCATTTGAAGTGTAGACGAGGAATACATGACACATCGCAAATCATATTACGTCTTACCATGAAACATAGAAATGAGATGCGGTATCGCGTTTTAAGAAGCATTGGAAATCCATTGCTACGATACGTAGACATCTGCAAACGCTATATCCTAGCGAGGAAGTTTCGCGTTCACATTCATTTGAAGTGTAGACGAGGAATACATAACACTTCGCAAACCACATTATATCTTACCATGAAACACAGAAATGAGATGCGATATCGCGTTTTAAGAATCATAAGAACTCTATTGCCACGATACGTAGACATCTCCAAACGCTATTTCCTTGCAAGGAAGAGTAGCATTTACATTCATTTGAAGTGTAGACGAGGAATACATAACACTTCGCAAACCATATTATATCTTACCATGAAACACAGAAATGAGATGCGATATCGCGTTTTAAGAATCATAAGAACTCTATTGCTACGATACGTAGACATCTGCAAACGCTATTTCCTTGCAAGGAAGAGTCGCATTTACATTCATTTGAAGTGTAGACGAAGAATTCATGACACTTCGCAAATCATATTATATCTTACCATGAAACATAGAAATGAGATGCGATATCGCGTTTTAAGAATCACAAGAACTCTATTGCTACGATACGTAGACATCTGCAAACGCTATTTCCTTGCAAGGAAGTGTCGCATTTACATTCATTTGAAGTGTAGACGAGTAATACATAACACTTCCCCAATCATATTATATCTTACCATGAAACATAGAAATGAGATGCGATATCGCGTTTTAAGAAGCATTGGAACTCTATTGCTACGATACGTAGACATCTCCAAACGCTATTTCCTTGCAAGGAAGAGTCGCATTTACATTCATTTGAAGTGTAGACGAAGAATACATGACACTTCGCAAATCATATTATATCTTACCATGAAACATAGAATTGAGATGCGATATCGCGTTTTAAGAATCATAAGAACTCTATTGCTACGATACGTAGATATCTGCAAACGCTATTTCCTTGCAAGGAAGTGTCGCATTTACATACATTTGAATTGTAGACGAAGAATTCATGACACTTCGCAAATCATATTACATCTTACCATGAAACATAGAAATGAGATGCGATATCGCGTTTTAAGAATCACAAGAACTCTATTGCTACGATACGTAGACATCTGCAAACGCTATTTCCTTGCAAGGAAGTGTCGCATTTACTTTCATTTGAAGTGTAGACGAGTAATACATAACACTTCCTCAATCATATTATATCTTACCATGAAACATAGAAATGAGATGCGATATCGCGTTTTAAGAAGCATTGGAACTCTATTGCTACGATACGTAGACATCTCCAAACGCTATTTCCTTGCAAGGAAGAGTCGCATTTACATTCATTTGAAGTGTAGACGAAGAATACATGACACTTCGCAAATCATATTACATCTTACCATGAAACATAGAATTGAGATGCGATATCGCGTTTTAAGAATCATAAGAACTCTATTGCTACGATACGTAGATATCTGCAAACGCTATTTCCTTGCAAGGAAGTGTCGCATTTACATACATTTGAATTGCAGACGAGGAATGCATAACACTTCGCAAATCATATTATATCTTATCATGAAACGTAGAAATGAGGTGCGATAACGCGTTTTAAGAAGCATTAGAACCCTATTGCTACGATACCTAGTCATCTGCAGACGCTATTTCCTAGCAGGGAAGTGTGGCATTTACATTCATTTGAAGTGTAGACGAGGAATACATGACACTTCGCAAATCATATTACATCTTACCATGAAACATAGAAATGAGATGCGATATCGCGTTTTAAGAAGCATTGGAAATCTATTGCTACGATACGTAGACATCTGCAAACGCTATATCCTAGCGAGGAAGTGTCGCATTCACATTCATTTGAAGTATAGACGAGGAATACATAACACTTCGCAAACCATATTATATCATACCATGAAACAGCAATGAGATGCGATATCGTTTTAAGAATCATAGGAACTCTATTGCTACGATACGTAGACATCTCCAAACGCTATTTCCTTGCAAGGAAGTGTAGCATTTACATTCATTTGTAGTGTAGACGAGGAATACATGACACTTCGCAAATCTTATTATATCTTACCATGAAACATAGAGATGAGATGCGATATCGCGTTTTAAGAATCATAAGAACTCTATTGCTACGATACGTAGACATCTGCAAACGCTATTTCCTTGCAAGGAAGTGTCGCATTTACATTCATTTGAAGTGTAGACGAGGAATACATAACACTTCCCCAATCATATTATATCTTACCATGAAACATAGAGATGAGATGCGATATCGCGTTTTAAGAATCATAAGAACTCTATTGCTACGATACGTAGACATCTGCAAACGCTATTTCCTTGCAAGGAAGTGTCGCATTTACATTCATTTGAAGTGTAGACGCGGAATACATAACACTTCCCCAATCATATTATATCTTACCATGAAACATAGAAATGAGATGCGATATCGCGTTTTAAGAATCATAAGATCTCCATTGCTACGATACGTAGACATATGCAAACGCTATTTCCTTGCAAGGAAGTGTCGCATTTACATTCATTTGAAGTGTAGACGAGGAATACATAACACTTCGCAAATCACATTATATCTTACCGTGAAACATAGAAATGAGATGCGATATCGCGTCTTAATAAGCATTTGAACTCTATTGCTTCGATACGTAGACATCTGCAAACGCTATTTCCTTGCAAGGAAGTGTCGCATCTACATTCATTTGAAGTGTAGACGAGGAATACACAACACTTCGCAAATCATATTATATCTTACCGTGAAACATAGAAATGAGATGCGATATCGCGTTTTAAGAAGTATTAGAACACTATTGCTAAGATAGGTAGACATTTGCAAACTCTATTTCCTTGCAAGGAAGTGTCGCAATTACATGCATTTGAAGTGTAGACGAGGAATACATAACACTTCCCCAATCATATTATATCTTACCATGAAACATAGAAATGAGATGCGATATCGCGTTTTAAGAATCATAAGAACTATATTGCTACGATACGTAGGCATCTGCAAACGCTATTTCCTTGCAAGGAAGTGTCGCATTTACATTCATTTGAAGTGTAGACGAGGAATATATAACACTTCCCCAATCATATTATATCTTACCATGAAACAAAGAAAGGAGATGCAATATCGCGTTTTAAGAATCATAAGAACTCTATTGCTACGATACGTAGACATCTGCAAACGCTATTTCCTTGCAAGGAAGAGTCGCATTTACATTCATTTGATGTGTAGACGAAGAATACATGACACTTCGCAAATCATATTATATCTTACCATGAAACATAGAAATGAGATGCGATATCGCGTTTTAAGAATCATAAGAACTCTATTGCTATGATACGTAGACATCTGCAAACGCTATTTCCTTGCAAGGAAGTGTCGCATTTACATTCATTTGAATCGTAGACGAGGAATACATAACACTTCGCAAATCATATTATATCTTACCATGAAACATAGAAATGAGATGCGATATCGCGATTTAAGAGGTATTAGAACACTATTGCTAAGATAGGTAGACAATTGCAAACTCTATTTCCTTGCAAGGAAGTGTCGCATTTACATTCATTTGAAGTGTAGAACAGGAATACATAACACTTCGCAAATCACATTATATCTTACCATGAAACATGGAAATGAGATGCGATATCGCGTTTTAAGGAGCATTAGAACTCTATTGCTACGATACGTAGACATCTGCAAACGCTATATCCTAGCGAGGAAGTGTCGCGTTCACATTCATTTGAAGTGTAGACGAGGAATACATAACACTTCGCAAACCACATTATATCTTACCATGAAACACAGAAATGAGATGCGATATCTCATTTTAAGAATCACAAGAACTCTATTGCTACGATACGTAGACATCTGCAAACGCTATTTCCTTGCAAGGAAGTGTCGCATTTACATTCATTTGAAGTGTAGACGAGTAATACATAACACTTCCCCAATCATATTATATCTTACCATGAAACATAGAAATGAGATGCGATATCGCGTTTTAAGAAGCATTGGAACTCTATTGCTACGATACGTAGACATCTCCAAACGCTATTTCCTTGCAAGGAAGAGTCGCATTTACATTCATTTGAAGTGTAGACGAAGAATACATGACACTTCGCAAATCATATTATATCTTACCATGAAACATAGAATTGAGATGCGATATCGCGTTTTAAGAATCATAAGAAATCTATTGCTACGATACGTAGATATCTGCAAACGCTATTTCCTTGCAAGGAAGTGTCGCATTTACATACATTTGAATTGTAGACGAAGAATTCATGACACTTCGCAAATCATATTACATCTTACCATGAAACATAGAAATGAGATGCGATATCGCGTTTTAAGAATCACAAGAACTCTATTGCTACGATACGTAGACATCTGCAAACGCTATTTCCTTGCAAGGAAGTGTCGCATTTACTTTCATTTGAAGTGTAGACGAGTAATACATAACACTTCCCCAATCATATTATATCTTACCATGAAACATAGAAATGAGATGCGATATCGCGTTTTAAGAAGCATTGGAACTCTATTGCTACGATACGTAGACATCTCCAAACGCTATTTCCTTGCAAGGAAGAGTCGCATTTACATTCATTTGAAGTGTAGACGAAGAATACATGACACTTCGCAAATCATATTACATCTTACCATGAAACATAGAATTGAGATGCGATATCGCGTTTTAAGAATCATAAGAACTCTATTGCTACGATACGTAGATATCTGCAAACGCTATTTCCTTGCAAGGGAGTGTCGCATTTACATACATTTGAATTGCAGACGAGGAATGCATAACACTTCGCAAATCATATTATATCTTATCATGAAACGTAGAAATGAGGTGCGATAACGCGTTTTAAGAAGCATTAGAACCCTATTGCTACGATACCTAGTCATCTGCAGACGCTATTTCCTAGCAGGGAAGTGTGGCATTTACATTCATTTGAAGTGTAGACGAGGAATACATGACACTTCGCAAATCATATTACATCTTACCATGAAACATAGAAATGAGATGCGATATCGCGTTTTAAGAAGCATTGGAAATCTATTGCTACGATACGTAGACATCTGCAAACGCTATATCCTAGCGAGGAAGTGTCGCATTCACATTCATTTGAAGTATAGACGAGGAATACATAACACTTCGCAAACCATATTATATCATACCATGAAACAGCAATGAGATGCGATATCGTTTTAAGAATCATAGGAACTCTATTGCTACGATACGTAGACATCTCCAAACGCTATTTCCTTGCAAGGAAGTGTAGCATTTACATTCATTTGAAGTGTAGACGAGGAATACATGACACTTCGCAAATCTTATTATATCTTACCATGAAACATAGAGATGAGATGCGATATCGCGTTTTAAGAATCTTAAGAACTCTATTGCTACGATACGTAGACATCTGCAAACGCTATTTCCTTGCAAGGAAGTGTCGCATTTACATTCATTTGAAGTGTAGACGAGGAATACATGACACTTCCCCAATCATATTATATCTTACCATGAAACATAGAAATGAGATGCGATATCGCGATTTAAGAGGTATTAGAACACTATTGCTAAGATAGGTAGACAATTGCAAACTCTATTTCCTTGCAAGGAAGTGTCGCATTTACATTCATTTGAAGTGTAGAACAGGAATACATAACACTTCGCAAATCATATTATATCTTACCATGAAACACAGAAATGAGATGCGATATCGCGTTTTAAGAATCATAAGAACTCTATTGCTACGATACGTAGACATCTCCAAACGCAATTTCCTTGCAAGGAAGTGTCGTATTTACATTCATTTGAAGTGTAGACGAGGAATACATAACACTTCGCAAATCATATTATACCTTACCATGAAACATAGAAATGAGATGCGATATCGCGTTTTAAGAATCATAAGATCTCCATTGCAGCGATACGTAGACATATGCAAACGCTATTTCCTTGCAAGGAAGTGTCGCATTTACATTCATTTGAAATGTAGACGAGGAATACATAACACTTCGCAAATCATATTATATCTTACCGTGAAACATAGAAATGAGATGCGATATCGCGTCTTAATAAGCATTTGAACTCTATTGCTTCGATACGTAGACATCTGCAAACGCTATTTCCTTGCAAGGAAGTGTCGCATCTACATTCATTTGAAGTGTAGACGAGGAATACATAACACTTCGCAAATCATATTATATCTTACCGTGAAACATAGAAATGAGATGCGATATCGCGTTTTAAGAAGTATTAGAACACTATTGCTAAGATAGGTAGACATTTGCAAACTCTATTTCCTTGCAAGGAAGTGTCGCAATTACATGCATTTGAAGTGTAGACGAGGAATACATAACACTTCCCCAATCATATTATATCTTACCATGAAACATAGAAATGAGATGCGATATCGCGTTTTAAGAATCATAAGAACTATATTGCTACGATACGTAGGCATCTGCAAACGCTATTTCCTTGCAAGGAAGTGTCGCATTTACATTCATTTGAAGTGTAGACGAGGAATATATAACACTTCCCCAATCATATTATATCTTACCATGAAACAAAGAAAGGAGATGCAATATCGCGTTTTAAGTATCATAAGAACTCTATTGCTACGATACGTAGACATCTGCAAACGCTATTTCCTTGCAAGGAAGAGTCGCATTTACATTCATTTGATGTGTAGACGAAGAATACATGACACTTCGCAAATCATATTATATCTTACCATGAAACATAGAAATGAGATGCGATATCGCGTTTTAAGAATCATAAGAACTCTATTGCTATGATACGTAGACATCTGCAAACGCTATTTCCTTGCAAGGAAGTGTCGCATTTACATTCATTTGAATCGTAGACGAGGAATACATAACACTTCGCAAATCATATTATATCTTACCATGAAACATAGAAATGAGATGCGATATCGCGATTTAAGAGGTATTAGAACACTATTGCTAAGATAGGTAGACAATTGCAAACTCTATTTCCTTGCAAGGAAGTGTCGCATTTACAATCATTTGAAGTGTAGAACAGGAATACATAACACTTCGCAAATCACATTATATCTTACCATGAAACATGGAAATGAGATGCGATATCGCGTTTTAAGGAGCATTAGAACTCTATTGCTACGATACGTAGACATCTGCAAACGCTATATCCTAGCGAGGAAGTGTCGCGTTCACATTCATTTGAAGTGTTGACGAGGAATACATAACACTTCGCAAACCACATTATATCTTACCATGAAACACAGAAATGAGATGCGATATCTCGTTTTAAGAATCATAAGAACTCTATTGCTACGATACGTAGACATCTCCAAACGCTATTTCCTTGCAAGGAAATGTAGCATTTACATTCATTTGAAGTGTAGACGAGGAATACATAACACTTCGCAAACCATATTGTATCTTACCATGAAACACAGAAATGAGATGCGATATCGCGTTTTAAGAATCATAAGAACTCTATTGCTACGATACGTAGACATCTGCAAACGCTACTTCCTTGCAAGGAAGAGTCGCATTTACATTCATTTGAAGTGTAGACGAAGAATACATGACACTTCGCAAATCATATTATATCTTACCATGAAACATAGAAATGAGGTGCGATAACGCGTTTTAAGAAGCATTAGAACCCTATTGCTACGATACCTAGTCATCTGCAGACGCTATTTCCTAGCAGGGAAGTGTGGCATTTACATTCATTTGAAGTGTAGACGAGGAATACATGACACTTCGCAAATCATATTACATCTTACCAGGAAACATAGAAATGAGATGCGATATCGCGTTTTAAGAAGCATTGGAAATCTATTGCTACGATACGTAGACATCTGCAAACGCTATTTCCTTGCAAGGAAGTGTCGCAATTACATTCATTTGAAGTGTAGACGAGGAATACATAACACTTCCCCAATCATATTATATCTTACCATGAAACATAGAAATGAGATGCGATATAGCGTTTTAAGAATCATAAGAACTATATTGCTACGATACGTAGGCATCTGCAAACGCTATTTCCTTGCAAGGAAGTGTCGCATTTACATTCATTTGAAGTGTAGACGAGGAATATATAACACTTCCCCAATCATATTATATCTTACCATGAAACATAGAAATGAGCTGCAATATCGCGTTTTAAGAATCATAAGAACTCTATTGCTACGATATGTAGACATCTGCAAACGCTATTTCCTTGCAAGGAAGAGTCGCATTTACATTCATTTGATGTGTAGACGAAGAATACATGACACTTCGCAAATCATATTATATCTTACCATGAAACATAGAAATGAGATGCGATATCGCGTTTTAAGAATCATAAGAACTCTATTGCTATGATACGTAGACATCTGCAAACGCTATTTCCTTGCAAGGATGTGTAGCATTTACATTCATTTGAAGTGTAGACGAGGAATACATAACACTTCGCAAACCATATTATATCTTACCATGAAACACAGAAATGAGATGCGATATCGCGTTTTAAGAATCATAAGAACTCTATTGCTACGATACGTAGACATCTGCAAACGCTATTTCCTTGCAAGGAAGTGTCGCATTTACATTCATTTGAATCGTAGACGAGGAATACATAACACTTCGCAAATCATATTATATCTTACCATGAAACATAGAAATGAGATGCGATATCGCGATTTAAGAGGTATTAGAACACTATTGCTAAGATAGGTAGACAATTGCAAACTCTATTTCCTTGCAAGGAAGTGTCGCATTTACAATCATTTGAAGTGTAGAACAGGAATACATAACACTTCGCAAATCACATTATATCTTACCATGAAACATGGAAATGAGATGCGATATCGCGTTTTAAGGAGCATTAGAACTCTATTGCTACGATACGTAGACATCTGCAAACGCTATATCCTAGCGAGGAAGTGTCGCGTTCACATTCATTTGAAGTGTTGACGAGGAATACATAACACTTCGCAAACCACATTATATCTTACCATGAAACACAGAAATGAGATGCGATATCTCGTTTTAAGAATCATAAGAACTCTATTGCTACGATACGTAGACATCTCCAAACGCTATTTCCTTGCAAGGAAATGTAGCATTTACATTCATTTGAAGTGTAGACGAGGAATACATAACACTTCGCAAACCATATTGTATCTTACCATGAAACACAGAAATGAGATGCGATATCGCGTTTTAAGGATCATAAGAACTCTATTGCTACGATACGTAGACATCTGCAAACGCTACTTCCTTGCAAGGAAGAGTCGCATTTACATTCATTTGAAGTGTAGACGAAGAATACATGACACTTCGCAAATCATATTATATCTTACCATGAAACATAGAAATGAGGTGCGATAACGCGTTTTAAGAAGCATTAGAACCCTATTGCTACGATACCTAGTCATCTGCAGACGCTATTTCCTAGCAGGGAAGTGTGGCATTTACATTCATTTGAAGTGTAGACGAGGAATACATGACACTTCGCAAATCATATTATATCTTACCATGAAACATAGAAATGAGATGCGATATCGCGTTTTAAGAATCATAAGAACTCTATTGCTATGATACGTAGACATCTGCAAACGCTATTTCCTTGCAAGGATGTGTAGCATTTACATTCATTTGAAGTGTAGACGAGGAATACATAACACTTCGCAAACCATATTATATCTTACCATGAAACACAGAAATGAGATGCGATATCGCGTTTTAAGAATCATAAGAACTCTATTGCTACGATACGTAGACATCTGCAAACGCTATTTCCTTGCAAGGAAGAGTCGCATTTACATTCATTTGAAGTGTAGACGAAGAATTCATGACACTTCGCAAATCATATTATATCTTACCATGAAACATAGAAATGAGATGCGATATCGCGTTTTAAGAATCACAAGAACTCTATTGCTACGATACGTAGACATCTGCAAACGCTATTTCCTTGCAAGGAAGTGTCGCATTTACATTCATTTGAAGTGTAGACGAGTAATACATAACACTTCCCCAATCATATTATATCTTACCATGAAACATAGAAATGAGATGCGATATCGCGTTTTAAGAAGCATTGGAACTCTATTGCTACGATACGTAGACATCTGCAGACGCTATTTCCTTGCAAGGAAGAGTCGCATTTACATTCATTTTATGTGTAGACGAAGAATACATGACACTTCGCAAATCATATTATATCTTACCATGAAACATAGAAATGAGATGCGATATCGCGTTTTAAGAAGCATTGGAAATCTATTGCTACGATACGTAGACATCTGCAAACGCTATATCCTAGCGAGGAAGTGTCGCATTCACATTCATTTGAAGTGTAGACGAGGAATACACAACACTTCGCAAACCATATTATATCATACCATGAAACACAGCAATGAGATGCGATATCGTTTTAAGAATCATAGGAACTCTATTGCTACGATACGTAGACATCTCCAAACGCTATTTCCTTGCAAGGAAGTGTAGCATTTACATTCATTTGAAGTGTAGACGAGGAATACATGACACTTCGCAAATCTTATTATATCTTACCATGAAACATAGAGATGAGATGCGATATCGCGTTTTAAGAATCATAAGAACTCTATTGCTACGATACGTAGACATCTGCAAACGCTATTTCCTTGCAAGGAAGTGTCGCATTTACATTCATCTGAAGTGTAGACGAGGAATACATAACACTTCCCCAATCATATTATATCTTACCATGAGACATAGAGATGAGATGCGATATCGCGTTTTAAGAATCATAAGAACTCTATTGCTACGATACGTAGACATCTGCAAACGCTATTTCCTAGCAGGGAAGTGTGGCATTTACATTCATTTGAAGTGTAGACGAGGAATGCATAACACTTCGCAATGAATGTTATATCTTAGCATGAAACATAGAAATGAGATGCGTAATTTTGTTTTAAGAAGCATTAGAACTCTATCCCTACGATACGTAGACATCTGCAAACGCTATTTCCTTGCAAGGAAGTGTCGCATTTACATTCATTTGAAGTGTAGACGAGGAATACATAACACTTCGCAAATCATATTATATCTTACCATGAAACATAGAAATGAGATGCGATATCGCGATTTAGGACGTATTAGAACACTATTGCTAAGATAGGTAGACAATTGCAAACTCTATTTCCTTGCAAGGAAGTGTCGCATTTACATTCATTTGAAGTGTAGAACAGGAATACATAACACTTCGCAAATCATATTACGTCTTGCCATGAAACATAGAAATGAGATGCGATATCGCGTTTTAAGAAGCATTGGAAATCCATTGCTACGATACGTAGACATCTGCAAACGCTATATCCTAGCGAGGAAGTTTCGCGTTCACATTCATTTGAAGTGTAGACGAGGAATACATAACACTTCGCAAACCACATTATATCTTACCATGAAACACAGAAATGAGATGCGATATCGCGTTTTAAGAATCATAAGAACTCTATTGCTACGATACGTAGACATCTCCAAACGCTATTTCCTTGCAAGGAAGTGTAGCATTTACATTCATTTGAAGTGTAGACGAGGAATACATAACACTTCGCAAATCATATTATATCTTACCATGAAACATAGAAATGAGATGCGATATCGCGATTTAAGAGGTATTAGAACACTATTGCTAAGATAGGTAGACAATTGCAAACTCTATTTCCTTGCAAGGAAGTGTCGCATTTACATTCATTTGAAGTGTAGAACAGGAATACATAACACTTCGCAAATCACATTATATCTTACCATGAAACATGGAAATGAGATGCGATATCGCGTTTTAAGGAGCATTAGAACTCTATTGCTACGATACGTAGACATCTGCAAACGCTATATCCTAGCGAGGAAGTGTCGCGTTCACATTCATTTGAAGTGTAGACGAGGAATACATAACACTTCGCAAACCACATTATATCTTACCATGAAACACAGAAATGAGATGCGATATCTCGTTTTAAGAATCATAAGAACTCTATTGCTACGATACGTAGACATCTCCAAACGCTATTTCCTTGCAAGGAAATGTAGCATTTACATTCATTTGAAGTGTAGACGAGGAATACATAACACTTCGCAAACCATATTATATCTTACCATGAAACACAGAAATGAGATGCGATATCGCGTTTTAAGAATCATAAGAGCTCTATTGCTACGATACGTAGACATCTGCAAACGCTAGTTCCTTGCAAGGAAGAGTCGCATTTACATTCATTTGAAGTGTAGACGAAGAATACATGACACTTCGCAAATCATATTATATCTTACCATGAAACATAGAAATGAGGTGCGATAACGCGTTTTAAGAAGCATTAGAACCCTATTGCTACGATACCTAGTCATCTGCAGACGCTATTTCCTAGCAGGGAAGTGTGGCATTTACATTCATTTGAAGTGTAGACGAGGAATACATGACACTTCGCAAATCATATTACATCTTACCATGAAACATAGAAATGAGATGCGATATCGCGTTTTAGGAAGCATTGGAAATCTATTGCTACGATACGTAGACATCTGCAAACGCTATTTCCTTGCAAGGAAGTGTCGCAATTACATTCATTTGAAGTGTAGACGAGGAATACATAACACTTCCCCAATCATATTATATCTTACCATGAAACATAGAAATGAGATGCGATATCGCGTTTTAAGAATCATAAGAACTATATTGCTACGATACGTAGGCATCTGCAAACGCTATTTCCTTGCAAGGAAGTGTCGCATTTACATTCATTTGAAGTGTAGACGAGGAATATATAACACTTCCCCAATCATATTATATCTTACCATGAAACATAGAAATGAGCTGCAATATCGCGTTTTAAGAATCATAAGAACTCTATTGCTACGATATGTAGACATCTGCAAACGCTATTTCCTTGCAAGGAAGAGTCGGATTTACATTCATTTGATGTGTAGACGAAGAATACATGACACTTCGCAAATCATATTATATCTTACCATGAAACTTAGAAATGAGATGCGATATCGCGTTTTAAGAATCATAAGAACTCTATTGCTATGATACGTAGACATCTGCAAACGCTATTTCCTTGCAAGGAGGTGTAGCATTTACATTCATTTGAAGTGTAGACGAGGAATACATAACGCTTCGCAAACCATATTATATCTTACCATGAAACACAGAAATGAGATGCGATATCGCGTTTTAAGAATCATAAGAACTCTATTGCTACGATACGTAGACATCTCCAAACGCTATTTCCTTGCAAGGAAGTGTAGCATTTACATTCATTTGAAGTGTAGACGAGGAATACATAACACTTCGCAAACCATATTATATCTTACCATGAAACACAGAAATGAGATGCGATATCGCGTTTTAAGAATCATAAGAACTCTATTGCTATGATACGTAGACATCTGCAAACGCTATTTCCTTGCAAGGAAGAGTCGCATTTACATTCATTTGAAGTGTAGACGAAGAATTCATGACACTTCGCAAATCATATTATATCTTACCATGAAACATAGAAATGAGATGCGATATCGCGTTTTAGGAATCACAAGAACTCTATTGCTACGATACGTAGACATCTGCAAACGCTATTTCCTTGCAAGGAAGTGTCGCATTTACATTCATTTGAAGTGTAGACGAGTAATACATAACACTTCCCCAATCATATTATATCTTATCATGAAACATAGAAATGAGGTGCGATATCGCGTTTTAAGAAGCATTAGAACCCTATTGTTACGATACCTAGTCATCTGCAGACGCTAGTTCCTAGCAGGGAAGTGTGGCATTTACATTCATTTGAAGTGTAGACGAGGAATACATGACACTTCGCAAATCATATTACATCTTACCATGAAACATAGAAATGAGATGCGATATCGCGTTTTAAGAAGCATTGGAAATCTATTGCTACGATACGTAGACATCTGCAAACGCTATATCCTAGCGAGGAAGTGTCGCATTTACATTCATTTGAAATGTAGAAGAGGAATACATAACACTTCGCAAATCATATTATATATTACCATGAAACACAGAAATGATATGCGATATCGCGTTTTAAGAATCATAAGAACTATATTGCTACGATACGTAGACATCTGCAAACGCTATTTCCTTGCAAGGAAGTGTCGCATTTACATTCATTTGAAGTGTAGACGAGGAATACGTAACACTTCCCCAATCATATTATATCTTACCATGAAACACAGAAATGAGATGCGATATCGCGTTTTAAGAATCATAAGAACTATATTGCTACGATACGTAGACATCTGCAAACGCTATTTCCTTGAAAGGAAGTGTCGCATTTACATTCATTTGAAGTGTAGACGAGGACTACATAACACTTCGCAAATCATATTATATCTTACCATGAAACATAGAAATGAGATGCGATATCGCGTTTTAAGTATCATAAAAACTCTATTGCTACGATACGTAGACATCTGCAAACGCCATTTCCTTGCAAGGAAGTGTCGCATTAACATTCATTTGAAGTGTAGACGAGGAATACATAACACTTCCCCAATCATATTATATCTTACCATGAAACACAGAAATGAGATGCGATATCGCGTTTTAAGAATCATAAGAACCCTATTGCTACGATACGTAGACATCTCCAAACGCTATTTCCTTGCAAGGAAGTGTAGCATTTACATTTATTTGAAGTGTAGACGAGGAATGCATAACACTTCGCAATGAATATTATATCTTATCATGAAACATAGAAATGAGATGCGATATCTCGTTTCAAGAAGCATTAGAACTCTATCCCTACGATATGTAGACATCTGCAAACGCTATTTCCTTGCAAGGAAGCGTCGCATTTACATTCATTTTAAGTGTAGACGAGGAATACATAACACTTCCCCAATCATATTATATCTTACCATGAAACATAGAAATGAGATGCGATATCGCGTTTTAAGAATCATAAGAACTATATTGCTACGATACGTAGACATCTGCAAATGCTATTTCCTTGCAAGGAAGTGTCGCATTTACATTCATTTGAAGTGTAGACGAGGACTACATAACACTTCGCAAATCATATTATATCTTACCATGAAACATAGAAATGAGATGCGATATCGCGTTTTAAGTATCATAAGAACTCTATTGCTACGATACGTAGACATCTGCAAACGCTATTTCCTTGCAAGGAAGTGTCGCATTAACATTCATTTGAAGTGTAGACGAGGAATACATAACACTTCGCAAATCATATTATATCTTACTATGAAACATGGAAATGAGATGCGATATCGCGTTTTAAGAAGCATTAGAACTCTATTGCTACGATAGGTAGATATCTGCAAACGCTATTTCCTAGCAAGGAAGTGTCGCATTTACATTCATTTGAAGTGTAGACGAGGACTACATAACACTTCGCAAATCATATTATATCTTACCATGAAACATAGAAATGAGATGCGATATCGCGTTTTAAGAATCATAAGAACTCTATTGCTACGATACGTAGACATCTGCAAACGCTATTTCCTTGGAAGGAAGTGTCGCATTTACATTCATTTGAAGTGTAGACGAGTAATACATAACACTTCCCCAATCATATTATGTCTTACCATGAAACATAGAAATGAGATGCTATATCGCATTTTAAGAAGCATTGGATCTCTATTACTACGATACGTAGACATCTACAAACGCTATTACCTTGCAAGGAAGAGTCGCATTTACATTCATTTGAAGTGTAGACGAAGAATACATAACACTTCGCATATCATATTATATCTTACCATGAAACATAGAAATGAGATGCGATTTCGCGTTTTAAGAATCATAAGAACACTATTGCTATGATACGTAGACATCTGCAAACGCTATTTCCTTGCAAGGAAGTGTCGCATTTACATTCATTTGAAGTGTAGAAGAAGAATACATAACACTTCGCAAATCATATTATATCTTACCATGAAGCATGGAAATGAGATGCGATATCGCGTTTTAAGAAGCATTAGAACTCTATTGCTACGATACGTAGACATCTGCGAACGCTATTTCCTTGCAAGGAAGTGTCGCATTTACATTCATTTGAAGTGTAGACGAGTAATACATAACACTTCCCCAATCATATTATATCTTACCATGAAACATAGAAATGAGATGCGATATCGCGTTTTAAGAAGCATTAGAACTCTATTGCTACGATACCTAGTCATCTGCAGACGCTATTTCCTAGCAGGGAAGTGTGGCATTTACATTCATTTGAAGTGTAGACGAGGAATACATGACACTTCGCAAATCATATTATATCTTATCATGAAACATAGAAATGAGGTGCGATATCGCGTTTTAAGAATCATAAGAACTCTATTGCTACGATACGTAGACATCTGCAAACGCTATTTCCTTGCAAGGAAGTGTCGCATTTGCATTCATTTGAAGTGTAGACGAAGAATACATGACACTTCGCAAATCATATTATATCTTACCATGAAACATAGAAATGAGGTGCGATATCGCGTTTTAAGAAGCATCAGAAATTCAATGCTACGATACGTAGACATCTGCAAACGCTATTTCCTTGCAAGGAAGAGTCGCATTTACATTCATTTGAAGTGTAGACGAAGAATACATGACACTTCGCAAATCATATTATATCTTACCATGAAACATAGAAATGAGATGCGATATCGCGTTTTAAGAAGCATTAGAACTCTATTGCTACGATACCTAGTCATCTGCAGACGCTATTTCCTAGCAGGGAAGTGTTGCATTTACATTCATTTGAAGTGTAGACGAGGAATGCATAACACTTCGCAATGAATATTATATCTTATCATGAAACATAGAAATGAGATGCGATATCTCGTTTCAAGAAGCATTAGAACTCTATCCCTACGATACGTAGACATCTGCAAACGCTATTTCCTTGCAAGGAAGTGTCGCATTTACATTCATTTGAAGTGTAGAAGAGGAATACATAGCACTTCGCAAATCATATTATATCTTACCATGAAACATGGAAATGAGATGCGATATCGCGTTTTAAGAAGCATTAGAACTCTATTGCTACGGTAGGTAGACATCTGCAAACGCTATTTCCTAGCAAGGAAGTGTCGCATTTACATTCATTTGAAGTGTAGACGAGGACTACATACCACTTCGCAAATCATATTATATCTTACCATGAAGCATAGAAATGAGATGCGATTTCGCGCTTTAAGTATCATAAGAACTCTATTGCTACGATACGTAGACATCTGCAAACGCTATTTCCTTGCAAGGAAGTGTCGCATTTACATTCATTTGAAGTGTAGACGAGTAATACATAACACTTCCCCAATCATATTATGTCTTACCATGAAACATAGAAATGAGATGCGATATCGCATTTTAAGAAGCATTGGAACTCTATTACTACGATACGTAGACATCTGCAAACGCTATTTCCTTGCAAGGAAGAGTCGCATTTACATTCATTTGATGTGTAGACGAAGAATACATGACACTTCGCAAATCATATTATATCTTACCATGAAACATGGAAATGAGATGCGATATCGCGTTTTATGAAGCATTAGAACTCTATTGCTACGATACCTAGTCATCTGCAAACGCTATTTCCTTGCAAGGAAGAGTCGCATTTACATTCATTTGAAGTGTAGACGAAGAATACATGACACTTCGCAAATCATATTATATCTTACCATGAAACATAGAAATCAGATGCGATATCGCGTTTTAAGAGGCATTGGAAATCTATTGCTACGATACGTAGACATCTGCAAACGCTATTTCCTTGCAAGGAAGTGTCGCATTTACATTCATTTGAAGTGTAGAAGAGGAATACATAACACTTCGCAAATCATATTATATCTTACCATGAAACATGGAAATGAGATGCGATATCGCGTTTTAAGAAGCATTAGAACTCTATTTCTACGATAGGTAGACATCTGCAAACGCTATTTCCTAGCAAGGAAGTGTCGCATTTACATTCATTTGAAGTGTAGACGAGGACTACATAACACTTCGCAAATCATATTATATCTTACCATGAAACATAGAAATGAGATGCGATATCGCGTTTTAAGAAGCATTAGAACTTTATTGCTACGATACGTAGACATCTGCAAACGCTATTTCCTTGCAAGGAAGTGTCGCATTTACATTCATTTGAATCGTAGACGAGGAATGCATAACACTTCGCAATGAATATTATATCTTATCATGAAACATAGAAATGAGATGCGATATCGCGTTTTAAGAAGCATTGGAAATCTATTGCTACGATACGTAGACATCTGCAAACGCTATTTCCTAGCGAGGAAGTGTCGCATTCACATTCATTTGAAGTGTAGACGAGGAATACATAACACTTTGCAAATCATATTATATCTTACCATGAAACACAGAAATGAGATGCGATATCGCGTTTTAAGAATCATAAGAACTCTATTGCTACGATACATAGACATCTGCAAACGCTATTTCCTTGCAAGGAAGTGCCGCATTTACATTCATTTGAATCGTAGTCGAGGAATGCATAACACTTCGCAATGAATATTATATCTTACCATGAAACATAGAAATGAGATGCGATATCGCGTTTTAAGAAGCATTGGAACTCTATTACTACGATACATAGACATCTGCTAACGCTATTTCCTTGCAAGGAAGAGTCGCATTTACATTCATTTGACGTGTAGACGAAGAATACATGAATCTTCGCAAATCATATTATATCTTACCATGAAACATAGAAATGAGATGCGATATCGCGTTTTAAGAAGCATTAGAACTCTATTGCTACGATACCTAGTCATCTGCAGACGCTATTTCCTAGCAGGGAAGTGTGGCATTTACATTCATTTGAAGTGTAGACGAGGAATACATGACATTTCGTAATGAATATTATATCTTACCATGAAACATAGATATGAGATGCAATATCTCGTTTTAAGAAGCATTTGAACTCTATTGCTACGAAACCTAGACGTCTGCGAACGCTATTTCCTAGCAAGGAAGTGTCGCATTTACATTCATTTGAAGTGTAGACGAGGAATACATAACACTTCGCATATCATATTATATCTTACCATGAAACATAGAAATGAGATGCGATATCGCGTTTTAAGGATCATAAGAACTCTATTGCTATGATACGTAGACATCTGCAAACGCTATTTCCTTGCAAGGAAGTGTCGCATTTACATTCATTTGAATCGTAGACGAGGAATACATGACACTTCGCAAATCATATTATATCTTACCATTAAACATAGAAATGAGAAGCGATATCGCGTTTTAAGAAGCATTAGAACTCTATTGCTTCGATACGTAGACATCTGCAAACGCTATTTCCTAGCAAGGAAGTGTCGCATTTTCATCCATTTGAATCGTAGACGAGGAATGCATAACACTTCGCTATGAATATTATATCTTATCATGAAACATAGAAATGAGGTGCGATATGTCGTTTTAAGAAGCATTAGAAATCTATCCCTACGATACGTAGACATCTGCAAACGCTATTTCCTTGCAAGGAAGTGTCGCATTTACATTCATTTGAAGTGTAGAAGAGGAATACATAGCACTTAGCAAATCATATTATATCTTACCATGAAGCATGGAAATGAGATGCGATATCGCGTTTTAAGAAGCATTAGAATTCTATTGCTACGATACGTAGACATCTGCAAACGCTATTACCTTGCAAGGAAGAGTCGCATTTACATTCATTTGAAGTGTAGACGAAGAATACATGACACTTCGCAAATCATATTATATCTTACCATGAAACATAGAAATGAGATGCGATATCGCGTTTTAAGAAGCATCAGAAATTCAATGCTACGAGACGTAGACATCTGCAAACGCTATTTCCTTGCAAGGAAGTGTCGCATTTACATTCATTTGAAGTGTAGACGAGGAATACATAACACTTCGCCAATCATATTATACCTTACCATGAAACATAGAAATGAGAAGCAATATCGCGATTTAAGAATCATAAGAACTCTATTGCTACGATACGTAGACATCTGCAAACGCAATTTCCTCGCAAGGAAGTGCCGCATTTACATTCATTTGAATTGTAGACGAGGAATGCTTAACACTTCGCAATGAATATATCTTACCATGAAACATAGAAATGAGATGCGAAATCGCGTTTTAAGAAGCATTAGAACTCTATTGCTACGATACCTAGACATCTGCAAACGCTATTTCCTAGCGTGCAAGTGTCGCATTCAGATTCATTTGAAGTGTAGACGAGGAATACATGACACTTCGCAATTCTTATTATACCTTACCATGAAACATAGTAATGGGATGCGATATCGCGTTTTAAGAAGCATTAGATCTCTATTGCTACCACACGTAGACACCTGCAATCGCTATTTCCTAGCAAGGAAGTGTGGCATTTACATTCATTTGAAGTGTAGACGAGGAATGCATAACACTTCGCAATGAATATTATATCTTACCATGAAACATAGAAATGAGATGCGATATCGCGTTTTAAGAATCATAAGAACTCTATTGCTACGATACGTAGACATCTGCAAACAATATTTCCTTGCAAGGAAGTGTCGCATTTACATTCATTTGAAGTGTAGACGAGGAATACATAACACTTCGCAAATCATATTATATCTTACCATGAAACATAGAAATGAGATGCGATATCGCGTTTTAAGAAGCATTAGAACTCTATTGCTACGATAGGTAGACATCTGCAAACGCTAATTCCTAGCAAGGAAGTGTCGCATTTACATTCATTTGAAGTGTAGACGAGGACTACATAACACTTAGCAAATCATATTATATCTTACCATGAAACATAGAAATGAGATGCGATATCGCGTTTTAAGAATCATAAGAACTCTATTGCTACGATACGTAGACATCTGCAAACGCTATTTCCTTGCAAGGAAGTGTCGCATTTACATTCATTTGAATCGTAGACGAGGAATGCATAACAACACTTCGCAATGAATATATCTTACCATGAAACATAGAAATGAGATGCGAAATCGCGTTTTAAGAACCATTAGAAATCTATTGCTACGATAGCTAGACATCTGCAAACGCTATTTCCTAGCGTGCAAGTGTCGCATTCATATTCATTTGAAGTGTAGACGAGGAATACATAACACTTCGCAAATCATATTATATCTTACCATGAAACATAGGAATGAGATGCGATATCGCGTTTTAAGAAGCATTAGATCTCTATTGCTGCGATACCTAGACATCTGCAGACGCTATTTCCTAGCAAGGAAGTGTCGCATTTACATTCATTTGAAGTGTAGATGAGGAATACATGATACTTCGCAAAACATATTATATCTTAACATGAAACATAGAAATGAGATGCGATATCGCGTTTTAAGAAGCATTAGAACTCTATTGCTACGATACCTAGACATCTGCAGACGCTATTTCCTTGCAAGGAAGTGTCGCATTTACATTCAATTGAAGTGTAGACGAGGAATACATAGCACTTCGCTAATCATATTATATCTTACCATGAATCATAGAAATGAGATGCGATATCGCGTTTTAAGAATCATAAGAACTCTATTGCTACGATACGTAGACATCTGCAAACGCTATTTCCTTACAAGGAAGTGTCGCATTTACACGCATTTGAAGTGTAGACGAGGAATACATAACACTTCGCAAATCATATTATATCTTTCCATGAAACATAGGAATGAGATGCGATATCGCGTTTTAAGAAGCATTAGATCTCTATTGCTGCGACACCTAGACATCTGCAGACGCTATTTCCTAGCAAGGAAGTGTCGCATTTACATTCATTTGAAGTGTAGACGAGGAATACATGATACTTCGCAAATCATATTATATCTTAACATGAAACATAGAAATGAGATGCGATATCGCGTTTTAAGAAGCATTAGAAATCTATTGCTACGATACGTAGACATCTGCAGACGCTATTTCCTAGCAGGGAAGTGTCGAATTCACATTCATTTGAAGTGTAGACGAGGAATACATAACACTTCGCAAATTATATTATATCTTACCACGAAAAATAGAAATGAGATGCGATTTCGCGTTTTAAGAAGCATTAGAAATCTATTGCTATGATACGTAGAAATCTGCAAACGCTATTTCCTTGCAAGGAAGTGTCGCATTTACATTCATTTGAATCGTAGACGAGGAATGCATAACACTTCGCAAATCTTATTATATCTTACCATGAAACATAGAAATGAGATGCGATATCGCGATTTAAGAATCATAAGAACTCTATTGCTACGATACGTAGACATCTGCAAACGCTATTTCCTTGCAAGGAAGTGTCGCATTCACATTCATTCGAAGTGTAGACGAGGAATACATAACACTTTACAAATCATATTATATCTTACCATGAAACACAGAAATGAGATGCGATATCGCGTTTTAAGGATCATAAGAACTCTATTGCTACGATACGTAGACATCTGCAAACGCTATTTCCTAGCGAGGAAGTGTCGCATTCACATTCATTTGAAGTGTAGACGAGGAATACATAACACTTCGTAAATTATATTATATCTTACCACGAAAAATAGAAATGAGATGCGATTTCGCGTTTTAAGAAGCATTAGAAATCTATTGCTATGATACGTAGACATCTGCAGACGCTATTTCCTAGCAAGGAAGTGTCGCATGTACATTCATTTGAAGTGTAGACGAGGACTGCATAACACTTCGCAAATCATATTATATCTTACCATGAAACATAGAAATGAGATGCAATATCGCGTTTTAAGAATCATAAGAACTCTATTGCTAGGATACGTAGACATCTGCAAACGCTATTTCCTTGCAAGGAAGTGTCGCATTTACATTCATTTGAAGTGTAGACGAGGAATACATAACACTTCGCAAATCATATTATACCTTACCATGAAACATATAAATGAGAAGCAATATCGCGATTTAAGAATCATAAGAACTCTATTGCTACGATACGTAGACATCTGCAAACTCTATTTCCTTGCAAGGAAGTGCCGCATTTACATTCATTTGAATCGCAGACGAGGAATGCATAACACTTCGCAATGAATATTATATCTTACCATGAAACATAGAAATGAGATGCGAAATCGCGTTTTAAGAAGCATTAGAACTCTAGTGCTACGATACCTAGACATCTGCAAACGCTATTTCCTAGTGTGCAAGTGTCGCATTCACATTCATTTGAAGTGTAGACGAGGAATACATGACACTTCGCAAATCTTATTATATCTTACCATGAAACATAGTAATGAGATGCGATATCGCGTTTTAAGAAGCATTAGAACTCTATTGCTACGACACGTAGACACCTGCAAACGCTATTTCCTAGCAAGGAAGTATGGCATTTACATTCATTTGAAATGTAGACGAGGAATGCATAACAATTCACAATGAATATTATATCCTACCATGAAACATAGAAATGAGATGCGATATCGCGTTTTAAGAAGCATTAGAACACTATTGCTACGATATCTAGACATATGCAAACGCTATTTCCTTGCAAGGAAGTGTCGCATTTACATTCATTTGAAGTGTAGACGAGGAATACATAACACTTCGCAAATCATATTATATCTTACCATGAAACATAGGAATGAGATGCGATATCGCGATTTAAGAAGCATTAGAACTCTATTGCTACGATACCTAGACATCTGCAGACGCTATTTCCTAGCAAGGAAGTGTCGCATTTACATTCATTCGAAGTGTAGACGAGGAACACATGATACTTCGCAAATCATATTATATCTTACCATGAAACATAGAAATGAGATGCGATATCGCGTTTTAAGAAGCATTTGAACACTATTGCTTCGATACGTAGACATCTGCAAACGCTATTTCCTAGCGAGGAAGTGTCGCATTCACATTCATTTGAAGTGTAGACGAGGAATACATGACACTTCGCAAATCATATTATATCTTACCGTGATACATAGAAATGAGATGCGATATCGCGTTTTAAGAAGCATTAGAACTCTATTGCTACGATACCTAGACATCTGCAGACGCTATTTCCTTGCGAGGAAGTGTCGCATTTACATTCAATTAAAGTGTAGACGAGGAATACATAGCACTTCGCAAATCATATTATATCTTACCATGAAACATAGAAATGAGATGCGATATCGCGTTTTAAGAATCATAAGAACTCTATTGCTACGATACGTAGACATCTGCAAACGCTATTTCCTTACAAGGAAGTGTCGCATTTACACGCATTTGAAGTGTAGACGAGGAATACATAACACTTCGCAAATCATATTATATCTTTCCATGAAACATAGGAATGAGATGCGATATCGCGTTTTAAGAAGCATTAGATCTCTATTGCTGCGACACCTAGACATCTGCAGACGCTATTTCCTAGCAAGGAAGTGTCGCATTTACATTCATTTGAAGTGTAGACGAGGAATACATGATACTTCGCAAATCATATTATATCTTAACATGAAACATAGAAATGAGATGCGATATCGCGTTTTAAGAAGCATTAGAAATCTATTGCTACGATACGTAGACATCTGCAGACGCTATTTCCTAGCAGGGAAGTGTCGAATTCACATTCATTTGAAGTGTAGACGAGGAATACATAACACTTCGCAAATCATATTATATCTTACCATGAAACATAGAAATGAGATGCAATATCGCGATTTAAGAATCATAAGAACTCTATTGCTACGATACCTAGACATTTGCAGACCCTATTTCCTAGCAAGGAAGTGTCGCATTTACATTCATTTGAATCGTAGACGAGGAATGTATATCACTTCGCAATGAATATTATATCTTATCATGAAACATAGATATGAGATGCTATATCTCGTTTTAAGAAGCATTAGAAATCTATTGCTACGATACGTAGACATCTGCAGACGCTATTTCCTAGCAGGGAAGTGTCGAATTCACATTCATTTGAAGTGTAGACGAGGAATACATAACACTTCGCAAATCATATTATATCTTACCATGAAACATAGAAATGAGATGCAATATCGCGATTTAAGAATCATAAGAACTCTATTGCTACGATACCTAGACATCTGCAGACCCTATTTTCTAGCAAGGAAGTGTCGCGTTTACATTCATTTGAATCGTAGACGAGGAATGTATATCACTTCGCAATGTATATTATATCTTGTCATGAAACATAGATATGAGATGCTATATCTCGTTTTAAGAAGCATTTGAACTCTATTGCTACGATACGTAGACATCTGCAAACGCTATTTCCTTGCAAGCAAGGGTCGCATTTACATTCATTTGAATCGTAGACGAGGAATGCATAACACTTCGCAATGAATATTATATCTTACCATGAAACATAGAAATGAGATGCGATACCGCGTTTTAAGTAGCATTAGCAATCTATTGCTACGATACGTAGACATCTGCAAACGCTATTTCCTAGCGAGGATGTGTCGCATTCACATTCATTTGAAGTGTAGACGAGGAATACATAACACTTCGCAAATCATATTATATCTTACCATGAAACATAGAAATGAGATGCAATATCGCGATTTAAGAATCATAAGAACTCTATTGCTACGATACGTAGACATCTGCAAACGTTATTTCCTTGCAAGCTAGTGTCGCATTTACATTCATTTGAATCGTAGACGAGGAATGCATAACACTTCGCAATGAATATTATATCTTACCATGAAACATAGAAATGAGATGCGATATCGCGTTTTAAGTAGCATTAGAAATCTACTGCTACGATACGTAGACATCTGCAAACGCTATTTCCTAGCGAGGAAGTGCCGCATTCACATTCATTTGAAGTGTAGACGAGGAATACATAACACTTCGCAAATTATATTATATCTTACCACGAAAAATAGAAATGAGATGCGATTTCGCGTTTTAAGAAGCATTAGAAATCTATTGCTATGATACGTAGAAATCTGCAAACGCTATTTCCTTGCAAGGAAGTGTCGCATTTACATTCATTTGAATCGTAGACGAGGAATGCATAACACTTCGCAAATCTTATTATATCTTACCATGAAACATAGAAATGAGATGCGATATCGCGTTCTAAAAAGCATTAGAACTATATTGCTACGATACGTAGACATCTGCAGACGCTATTTCCTAGCAAGGAAGTGTCGCATGTACACTCATTTGAAGTGTAGACGAGGAATACATGACACTTCGCAAATCATATTATATCTTACCATGAAACATAGAAATGAGATGCGATATCGCGTTTTAAGAAGCATTAGAACTCTATTGCTACGATACCTAGTCATCTGCAGACGCTATTTCCTAGCAGGGAAGTGTGGCATTTACATTCATTTGAAGTGTAGACGAGGAATACATAGCACTTCGCAAATCATATTATATCTTACCATGAAACATAGAAATGAGATGCGATATCGCGTTTTAAGAATCATAAGAACTCTATTGCTACGATACGTAGACATCTGCAAACGCTACTTCCTTACAAGGAAGTGTCGCATTTACACGCATTTGAAGTGTAGACGAGGAATACATAACACTTCGCAAATCATATTATATCTTTCCATGAAACATAGGAATGAGATGCGATATCGCGTTTTAAGAAGCATTAGATCTCTATTGCTGCGACACCTAGACATCTGCAGACGCTATTTCCTAGCAAGGAAGTGTCGCATTTACATTCATTTGAAGTGTAGACGAGGAATACATGATACTTCGCAAATCATATTATATCTTAACATGAAACATAGAAATGAGATGCGATATCGCGTTTTAAGAAGCATTAGAAATCTATTGCTACGATACGTAAACATCTGCAGACGCTATTTCCTAGCAGGGAAGTGTCGAATTCACATTCATTTGAAGTGTAGACGAGGAATACATAACACTTCGCAAATCATATTATATCTTACCATGAAACATAGAAATGAGATGCAATATCGCGATTTAAGAATCATAAGAACTCTATTGCTACGATACCTAGACATCTGCAGACCCTATTTCCTAGCAAGGAAGTGTCGCATTTACATTCATTTGAATCGTAGACGAGGAATGTATATCACTTCGCAATGAATATTATATCTTATCATGAAACATAGATATGAGATGCTATATCTCGTTAGGAAGCATTAGAAATCTATTGCTACGATACGTAGACATCTGCAGACGCTATTTCCTAGCAGGGAAGTGTCGAATTCACATTCATTTGAAGTGTAGACGAGGAATACATAACACTTCGCAAATCATATTATATCTTACCATGAAACATAGAAATGAGATGCAATATCGCGATTTAAGAATCATAAGAACTCTATTGCTACGATACGTAGACATCTGCAAACGCTATTTCCTTGCAAGCTAGTGTCGCATTTACATTCATTTGAATCGTAGACGAGGAATGCATAACACTTCGCAATGAATATTATATCTTACCATGAAACATAGAAATGAGATGCGATATCGCGTTTTAAGTAGCATTAGAAATCTATTGCTACGATACGTAGACATCTGCAAACGCTATTTCCTAGCGAGGAAGTGTCGCATTCACATTCATTTGAAGTGTAGACGAGGAATACATAACACTTCGCAAATTATATTATATCTTACCACGAAAAATAGAAATGCGATGCGATTTCGCGTTTTAAGAAGCATTTGAACACTATTGCTTCGATACGTAGACATCTGCAAACGCTATTTCCTAGCGAGGAAGTGTCGCATTCACATTCATTTGAAGTGTAGACGAGGAATACATGACACTTCGCAAATCATATTATATCTTACCGTGATACATAGAAATGAGATGCGATATCGCGTTTTAAGAAGCATTAGAACTCTATTGCTACGATACCTAGACATCTGCAGACGCTATTTCCTTGCGAGGAAGTGTCGCATTTACATTCAATTAAAGTGTAGACGAGGAATACATAGCACTTCGCAAATCATATTATATCTTACCATGAAACATAGAAATGAGATGCGATATCGCGTTTTAAGAATCATAAGAACTCTATTGCTACGATACGTAGACATCTGCAAACGCTATTTCCTTACAAGGAAGTGTCGCATTTACACGCATTTGAAGTGTAGACGAGGAATACATAACACTTCGCAAATCATATTATATCTTTCCATGAAACATAGGAATGAGATGCGATATCGCGTTTTAAGAAGCATTAGATCTCTATTGCTGCGACACCTAGACATCTGCAGACGCTATTTCCTAGCAAGGAAGTGTCGCATTTACATTCATTTGAAGTGTAGACGAGGAATACATGATACTTCGCAAATCATATTATATCTTAACATGAAACATAGAAATGAGATGCGATATCGCGTTTTAAGAAGCATTAGAAATCTATTGCTACGATACGTAGACATCTGCAGACGCTATTTCCTAGCAGGGAAGTGTCGAATTCACATTCATTTGAAGTGTAGACGAGGAATACATAACACTTCGCAAATCATATTATATCTTACCATGAAACATAGAAATGAGATGCAATATCGCGATTTAAGAATCATAAGAACTCTATTGCTACGATACCTAGACATTTGCAGACCCTATTTCCTAGCAAGGAAGTGTCGCATTTACATTCATTTGAATCGTAGACGAGGAATGTATATCACTTCGCAATGAATATTATATCTTATCATGAAACATAGATATGAGATGCTATATCTCGTTTTAAGAAGCATTAGAAATCTATTGCTACGATACGTAGACATCTGCAGACGCTATTTCCTAGCAGGGAAGTGTCGAATTCACATTCATTTGAAGTGTAGACGAGGAATACATAACACTTCGCAAATCATATTATATCTTACCATGAAACATAGAAATGAGATGCAATATCGCGATTTAAGAATCATAAGAACTCTATTGCTACGATACCTAGACATCTGCAGACCCTATTTTCTAGCAAGGAAGTGTCGCGTTTACATTCATTTGAATCGTAGACGAGGAATGTATATCACTTCGCAATGTATATTATATCTTGTCATGAAACATAGATATGAGATGCTATATCTCGTTTTAAGAAGCATTTGAACTCTATTGCTACGATACGTAGACATCTGCAAACGCTATTTCCTTGCAAGCAAGGGTCGCATTTACATTCATTTGAATCGTAGACGAGGAATGCATAACACTTCGCAATGAATATTATATCTTACCATGAAACATAGAAATGAGATGCGATACCGCGTTTTAAGTAGCATTAGCAATCTATTGCTACGATACGTAAACATCTGCAAACGCTATTTCCTAGCGAGGATGTGTCGCATTCACATTCATTTGAAGTGTAGACGAGGAATACATAACACTTCGCAAATCATATTATATCTTACCATGAAACATAGAAATGAGATGCAATATCGCGATTTAAGAATCATAAGAACTCTATTGCTACGATACGTAGACATCTGCAAACGTTATTTCCTTGCAAGCTAGTGTCGCATTTACATTCATTTGAATCGTAGACGAGGAATGCATAACACTTCGCAATGAATATTATATCTTACCATGAAACATAGAAATGAGATGCGATATCGCGTTTTAAGTAGCATTAGAAATCTACTGCTACGATACGTAGACATCTGCAAACGCTATTTCCTAGCGAGGAAGTGCCGCATTCACATTCATTTGAAGTGTAGACGAGGAATACATAACACTTCGCAAATTATATTATATCTTACCACGAAAAATAGAAATGAGATGCGATTTCGCGTTTTAAGAAGCATTAGAAATCTATTGCTATGATACGTAGAAATCTGCAAACGCTATTTCCTTGCAAGGAAGTGTCGCATTTACATTCATTTGAATCGTAGACGAGGAATGCATAACACTTCGCAAATCTTATTATATCTTACCATGAAACATAGAAATGAGATGCGATATCGCGTTCTAAAAAGCATTAGAACTATATTGCTACGATACGTAGACATCTGCAGACGCTATTTCCTAGCAAGGAAGTGTCGCATGTACACTCATTTGAAGTGTAGACGAGGAATACATGACACTTCGCAAATCATATTATATCTTACCATGAAACATAGAAATGAGATGCGATATCGCGTTTTAAGAAGCATTAGAACTCTATTGCTACGATACCTAGTCATCTGCAGACGCTATTTCCTAGCAGGGAAGTGTGGCATTTACATTCATTTGAAGTGTAGACGAGGAATACATAGCACTTCGCAAATCATATTATATCTTACCATGAAACATAGAAATGAGATGCGATATCGCGTTTTAAGAATCATAAGAACTCTATTGCTACGATACGTAGACATCTGCAAACGCTACTTCCTTACAAGGAAGTGTCGCATTTACACGCATTTGAAGTGTAGACGAGGAATACATAACACTTCGCAAATCATATTATATCTTTCCATGAAACATAGGAATGAGATGCGATATCGCGTTTTAAGAAGCATTAGATCTCTATTGCTGCGACACCTAGACATCTGCAGACGCTATTTCCTAGCAAGGAAGTGTCGCATTTACATTCATTTGAAGTGTAGACGAGGAATACATGATACTTCGCAAATCATATTATATCTTAACATGAAACATAGAAATGAGATGCGATATCGCGTTTTAAGAAGCATTAGAAATCTATTGCTACGATACGTAAACATCTGCAGACGCTATTTCCTAGCAGGGAAGTGTCGAATTCACATTCATTTGAAGTGTAGACGAGGAATACATAACACTTCGCAAATCATACTATATCTTACCATGAAACATAGAAATGAGATGCAATATCGCGATTTAAGAATCATAAGAACTCTATTGCTACGATACCTAGACATCTGCAGACCCTATTTCCTAGCAAGGAAGTGTCGCATTTACATTCATTTGAATCGTAGACGAGGAATGTATATCACTTCGCAATGAATATTATATCTTATCATGAAACATAGATATGAGATGCTATATCTCGTTAGGAAGCATTAGAAATCTATTGCTACGATACGTAGACATCTGCAAACGCTATTTCCTAGCGAGGAAGTGTCGCATTCACATTCATTTGAAGTGTAGACGAGGAATACATAACACTTCGCAAATTATATTATATCTTACCACGAAAAATAGAAATGCGATGCGATTTCGCGTTTTAAGAAGCATTAGAAATCTATTGCTATGATACGTAGTAATCTGCAAACGCTATTTCCTTGCAAGGAAGTGTCGCATTTACATTCATTTGAATCGTAGACGAGGAATGCATAACACTTCGCAAATCATATTATATCTTACCATGAAACATAGAAATGAGATGCGATATCGCGTTCTAAAAAGCATTAGAACTCTATTCCTACGATACGTAGACATCTGCAGACGCTATTTCCTAGCAAGGAAGTGTCGCATGTACATTCATTTGAAGTGTAGACGAGGAATACATGACACTTCGCAAATCATATTATATCTTACCATGAAACATAGAAATGAGATGCGATATCGCGTTTTAAGAAGCATTAGAAATCTATTGCTACGATACGTAGACACCTGCAAACGCTATTTCCTAGCGAGGAAGTGTCGCATTCACATTCATTTGAAGTGTAGACGAGGAATACATGACACTTCGCAAATCATATTATATCTTACCGTGATACATGGAAATGAGATGCGATATCGCGTTTTAAGAATCATAAGAATTCTATTGCTACGATACGTAGACATATGCAGACGCTATTTCCTAGCAAGGAAGTGTCGCATTTACATTCATTTGAATCGTAGACGAGGAATGTATATCACTTCGCAATGAATATTATATCTTATCATGAAACATAGATATGAGATGCTATATCTCGTTTTAAGAAGCATTTGAACTCTATTGCTACGATACGTAGACATCTGCAAACGCTATTTCCTTGCAAGCTAGTGTCGCATTTACATTCATTTGAATCGTAGACGAGGAATGCATAACACTTCGCAATGAATATTATATCTTACCATGAAACATAGAAATGAGATGCGATATCGCGTTTTAAGTAGCATTAGAAATGTATTGCTACGATACGTAGACATCTGCAAACGCTATTTCCTAGCGAGGATGTGTCGCATTCACATTCATTTGAAGTGTAGACGAGGAATACACAACACTTCGCAAATCATATTATATCTTACCATGAAACATAGAAATGAGATGCAATATCGCGACTTAAGGATCATAAGAACTCTATTGCTACGATACGTAGACATCTGCAAACGCTATTTCCTTGCAAGCTAGTGTCGCATTTACATTCATTTGAATCGTAGACGAGGAATGCATAACACTTCGCAATGTATATTATATCTTACCATGAAACATAGAAATGAGATGCGATATCGCGTTTTAAGAAGCATTAGAAATCTATTGCTACGATACGTAGACATCTGCAAACGCTATTACCTAGCGAGGAAGTGTCGCATTCGCATTCATTTGATGTGTAGACGAGGAATACATGACACTTCGCAAATCATATTATATCTTACCGTGATACATAGAAATGAGATGCGATATCGCGTTTTAAGAATCATAAGAATTCTATTGCTACGATACGTAGACATCTGCAAACGCTATTTCCTTGCAAGGGAGTGTCGCATTTACATTCATTTGAATCGTAGACGAGGAATGCATAACACTTCGCAATGAATATTATATCTTACCATGAAACATAGAAATGAGATGCGATATCGCGTTTTAAGTAGCATTGGAAATCTATTGCTACGATACGTAGACATCTGCATACGCTATTTCCTAGCGAGGATGTGTCGCATTCACAATCATTTGAAGTGTAGGCGAGGAATACATAACACTTCGCAAATCATATTATATCTTACCATGAAACATAGAAATGAGATGCAATATCGCGATTTAAGAATCATAAGAACTCTATTGCTACGATACGCAGACATCTGCAAACGCCATTTCCTTGCAAGGAAGTGTCGCAATTACATTCATTTGAAGTGTAGACGAGGAATACATAACACTTCGCAAATCATATTATATCTTACCATGAAAAATAGAAATGAGATGCGATATCGCGTTTTAAGAAGCATTAGAACCCTATTGCTATGATACGTAGACATCTGCAAACGCTATTTCTTTGCAAGGAAGTGTCGCATTTACATTCATTTGAATCGTAGACGAGGAATGCATAACACTTCGCAAATCATATTATATCTTACCATGAAACATAGAAATGAGATGCGATATCGCGTTCTAAAAAGCATTGGAACTCTATTGCTACGATACGTAGACATCTGCAGACGCTATTTCCTAGCAAGGAAGTGTCGCATTTACATTCATTTGAAGTATAGACGAGGAATACATGACACTTCGCAAATCATATTTTATCTTACCATGAACCATAGAAATGAGATGCGATATCGCGTTCTAAAAAGCATTAGAACTCTATTGCTACGGTACGTAGACATCTGCAGACGCTATTTCCTAGCAAGGAAGTGTCGCATTTACATTCATTTGAATCATAGACGAGGAATGCATAACACTTCGCAAATCATATTATATCTTACCATGAAACATAGAAATGAGATGCGATATCGCGTTTTAAGAATCATAAGAACTCTATTGCTACGATACGTAGACTACTGCAGACGCTATTTCCTTGCAAAGAAGTGTCGCATTTACATTCATTTGAATCATAGACGAGGAATGCATAACACTTCGCAAATCATATTATATCTTACCATGAAACATAGAAATGAAATGCGATATCGCGTTTTAAAAAGCATTAGAACTCTATTGCTACGATACGTAGACATCTGCAGACGCTATTTCCTAGCAAGGAAGTGTCGCATTTACATTCATTTGAAGTGTAGACGAGGAATACATGACACTTCGCAAATCATATTTTACCTTACCATGAAACATAGAAATGAGATGCGATATCGCGTTTTAAAGAGCATTAGAACTCTATTGCTACGATACGTAGACATCTGCAGACGCTATTTTCTAGCAAGGAAGTGTCGCATTTACATTCATTTGAAGTGTAGACGAGGAATACATGACACTTCGCAAATCATATTTCGTCTTACCATGAAACATAGAAATGAGATGCGATATCGCGTTTTAAGAATCATAAGAACTCTATTGCTACGATTCGTAGACATCTGCAAACGCTATTTCCTTGCGAGGGAGTGTCGCATTTACATTCATTTGAATAGTAGACGAGGAATACATAACACTTCGCAAATCATATTATATCTTACCATGAAACACAGAAATGAGATGCAATATCGCGATTTAAGAATCATAAGAACTCTGTTGCTACGATACGCAGACATCTGCAGACGCTATTTCCTAGCAAGGAAGTGTCGCATTTACATTCAATTGAAGTGTAGACGAGGAATACATGACACTTCGCAAATCATATTTTATCTTACCATGAAACATAGAAATGAGATGCGATCTCGCGTTTTAAGAATCATAAGAACTTTATTGCTACGATACGTAGACATCTGCAAACGCTATTTCCTTGCAAAGAAGTGTCGCATTTACATTCATTTGTATCGTAGACGAGGAATGTATAACACTTCGCAAATCATATTATATCTTATCATGAAACATAGAAATGAGATGCGATATCGCGTTTTAAGAAGCATTAGAACTCTATTGCTACGATACCTAGACATCTGCAGACGCTATTTCCTTGCAAGGAAGTGTCGCATTTACATTCATTTGAATCGTAGACGAAGAATACATGATACTTCGCAAATCATATTATATCTTACCATGAAACATAGAAATGAGTTGCGATATCGCGTTTTAAAAAGCATTGGAACTCTATTGCTACGATACGTAGACATCTGCAGACGCTATTTCCTAGCAAGGAAGTGTCGCATTTACATTCATTTGAAGTATAGACGAGGAATACATGACACTTCGCAAATCATATTTTATCTTACCATGAAACATAGAAATGAGATGCGATATCGCGTTTTAAGAATCATAAGGACTCTATTGCTACGATACGTAGACTACTGCAGACGCTATTTCCTTGCAAAGAAGTGTCGCATTTACATTCATTTGAATCATAGACGAGGAATGCATAACACTTCGCAAATCATATTATATCTTACCATGAAACATAGAAATGAGATGCGATATCGCGTTTTAAAAAGCATTAGAACTCTATTGCTACGATACGTAGACATCTGCAGACGCTATTTCCTAGCAAGGAAGTGTCGCATTTACATTCATTTGAAGTGTAGACGAGGAATACATGACACTTCGCAAATCATATTTTACCTTACCATGAAACATAGAAATGAGATGCGATATCGCGTTTTAAAGAGCATTAGAACTCTATTGCTACGATACGTAGACATCTGCAGACGCTATTTCCTAGCAAGGAAGTGTCGCATTTACATTCATTTGAAGTGTAGACGAGGAATACATGACACTTCGCAAATCATATTTCATCTTACCATGAAACATAGAAATGAGATGCGATATCGCGTTTTAAGAATCATAAGAACTCTATTGCTACGATACGCAGACATCTGCAAACGCCATTTCCTTGCAAGGAAGTGTCGCATTTACATTCATTTGAAATGTAGACGAGGAATACATAACACTTCGCAAATCATATTATATCTTACCATGAAACATAGAAATGAGATGCGATATCGCGTTTTAAAAAGCATTAGAACTCTAATGCTACGATACGTAGACATCTGCAGACGCTATTTCCTAGCAAGGAAGTGTCGCATTTACATTCATTTGAAGTGTAGACGAGGAATACATGACACTTCGCAAATCATATTATATCTTACCATGAAACATAGAAATGAGATGCGATATCGCGTTTTAAAAAGCATTAGAACTCTATTGCTACGATACGTATACATCTGCAGACGCTATTTCCTAGCAAGGAAGTGTCGCATTTACATTCATTTGAAGTGTAGACGAGGAATACATGACACTTCGCAAATCATATTTTACCTTACCATGAAACATAGAAATGAGATGCGATATCGCGTTTTAAAGAGCATTAGAACTCTATTGCTACGATACGTAGACATCTGCAGACGCTATTTCCTAGCAAGGAAGTGTCGCATTTACATTCATTTGAAGTGTAGACGAGGAATACATGACACTTCGCAAATCATATTTCATCTTACCATGAAACATAGAAATGAGATGCGATATCGCGTTTTAAGAATCATAAGAACTCTATTGCTACGATACGCAGACATCTGCAAACGCCATTTCCTTGCAAGGAAGTGTCGCATTTACATTCATTTGAAGTGTAGACGAGGAATACATAACACTTCGCAAATCATATTATATCTTACCATGAAAAATAGAAATGAGATGCGATATCGCGTTTTAAGAAGCATTAGAACCCTATTGCTATGATACGTAGACATCTGCAAACGCTATTTCTTTGCAAGGAAGTGTCGCATTTACATTCATTTGAATCGTAGACGAGGAATGCATAACACTTCGCAAATCATATTATATCTTACCATGAAACATAGAAATGAGATGCGATATCGCGTTCTAAAAAGCATTGGAACTCTATTGCTACGATACGTAGACATCTGCAGACGCTATTTCCTAGCAAGGAAGTGTCGCATTTACATTCATTTGAATCGTAGACGAAGAATACATGATACTTCGCAAATCATATTATATCTTACCATGAAACATAGAAATGAGTTGCGAAATCGCGTTTTAAAAAGCATTGGAACTCTATTGCTACGATACGTAGACATCTGCAGACGCTATTTCCTAGCAAGGAAGTGTCGCATTTACATTCATTTGAAGTATAGACGAGGAATACATGACACTTCGCAAATCATATTTTATCTTACCATGAACCATAGAAATGAGATGCGATATCGCGTTCTAAAAAGCATTAGAACTCTATTGCTACGGTACGTAGACATCTGCAGACGCTATTTCCTAGCAAGGAAGTGTCGCATTTACATTCATTTGAATCATAGACGAGGAATGCATAACACTTCGCAAATCATATTATATCTTACCATGAAACATAGAAATGAGATGCGATATCGCGTTTTAAGAATCATAAGAACTCTATTGCTACGATACGTAGACTACTGCAGACGCTATTTCCTTGCAAAGAAGTGTCGCATTTACATTCATTTGAATCGTAGACGAGGAATGCATAACACTTCGCAATGAATATTATATCTTACCATGAAACATAGAAATGAGATGCGATATCGCGTTTTAAGTAGCATTAGAAATCTATTGCTACGATACGTAGACATCTGCAAACGCTATTTCCTAGCGAGGAAGTGTCGCATTCACATTCATTTGAAGTGTAGACGAGGAATACATAACACTTCGCAAATTATATTATATCTTACCACGAAAAATAGAAATGCGATGCGATTTCGCGTTTTAAGAAGCATTAGAAATCTATTGCTATGATACGTAGTAATCTGCAAACGCTATTTCCTTGCAAGGAAGTGTCGCATTTACATTCATTTGAATCGTAGACGAGGAATGCATAACACTTCGCAAATCATATTATATCTTACCATGAAACATAGAAATGAGATGCGATATCGCGTTCTAAAAAGCATTAGAACTCTATTCCTACGATACGTAGACATCTGCAGACGCTATTTCCTAGCAAGGATGTGTCGCATGTACATTCATTTGAAGTGTAGACGAGGAATACATGACACTTCGCAAATCATATTATATCTTACCATGAAACATAGAAATGAGATGCGATATCGCGTTTTAAGAAGCATTAGAAATCTATTGCTACGATACGTAGACATCTGCAGACGCTATTTCCTAGCAAGGAAGTGTCGCATTTACATTCATTTGAATCGTAGACGAGGAATGTATATCACTTCGCAATGAATATTATATCTTATCATGAAACATAGATATGAGATGCTATATCTCGTTTTAAGAAGCATTTGAACTCTATTGCTACGATACGTAGACATCTGCAAACGCTATTTCCTTGCAAGCTAGTGTCGCATTTACATTCATTTGAATCGTAGACGAGGAATGCATAACACTTCGCAATGAATATTATATCTTACCATGAAACATAGAAATGAGATGCGATATCGCGTTTTAAGTAGCATTAGAAATGTATTGCTACGATACGTAGACATCTGCAAACGCTATTTCCTAGCGAGGATGTGTCGCATTCACATTCATTTGAAGTGTAGACGAGGAATACATAACACTTCGCAAATCATATTATATCTTACCATGAAACATAGAAATGAGATGCAATATCGCGATTTAAGGATCATAAGAACTCTATTGCTACGATACGTAGACATCTGCAAACGCTATTTCCTTGCAAGCTAGTGTCGCATTTACATTCATTTGAATCGTAGACGAGGAATGCATAACACTTCGCAATGTATATTATATCTTACCATGAAACATAGAAATGAGATGCGATATCGCGATTTAAGAAGCATTAGAAATCTATTGCTACGATACGTAGACATCTGCAAACGCTATTACCTAGCGAGGAAGTGTCGCATTCACATTCATTTGATGTGTAGACGAGGAATACATGACACTTCGCAAATCATATTATATCTTACCGTGATACATAGAAATGAGATGCGATATCGCGTTTTAAGAATCATAAGAATTCTATTGCTACGATACGTAGACATCTGCAAACGCTATTTCCTTGCAAGGGAGTGTCGCATTTACATTCATTTGAATCGTAGACGAGGAATGCATAACACTTCGCAATGAATATTATATCTTACCATGAAACATAGAAATGAGATGCGATATCGCGTTTTAAGTAGCATTGGAAATCTATTGCTACGATACGTAGACATCTGCATACGCTATTTCCTAGCGAGGATGTGTCGCATTCACAATCATTTGAAGTGTAGGCGAGGAATACATAACACTTCGCAAATCATATTATATCTTACCATGAAACATAGAAATGAGATGCAATATCGCGATTTAAGAATCATAAGAACTCTATTGCTACGATACGCAGACATCTGCAAACGCCATTTCCTTGCAAGGAAGTGTCGCAATTACATTCATTTGAATCGTAGACGAGGAATGCATAACACTTCGCAATGAATATTATATCTTACCATGAAACATAGAAATGAGATGCGATATCGCGTTTTAAGTAGCATTAGAAATGTATTGCTACGATACGTAGACATCTGCAAACGCTATTTCCTAGCGAGGATGTGTCGCATTCACATTCATTTGAAGTGTAGACGAGGAATACATAACACTTCGCAAATCATATTATATCTTACCATGAAACATAGAAATGAGATGCAATATCGCGATTTAAGGATCATAAGAACTCTATTGCTACGATACGTAGACATCTGCAAACGCTATTTCCTTGCAAGCTAGTGTCGCATTTACATTCATTTGAATCGTAGACGAGGAATGCATAACACTTCGCAATGTATATTATATCTTACCATGAAACATAGAAATGAGATGCGATATCGCGATTTAAGAAGCATTAGAAATCTATTGCTACGATACGTAGACATCTGCAAACGCTATTACCTAGCGAGGAAGTGTCGCATTCACATTCATTTGATGTGTAGACGAGGAATACATGACACTTCGCAAATCATATTATATCTTACCGTGATACATAGAAATGAGATGCGATATCGCGTTTTAAGAATCATAAGAATTCTATTGCTACGATACGTAGACATCTGCAAACGCTATTTCCTTGCAAGGGAGTGTCGCATTTACATTCATTTGAATCGTAGACGAGGAATGCATAACACTTCGCAATGAATATTATATCTTACCATGAAACATAGAAATGAGATGCGATATCGCGTTTTAAGTAGCATTGGAAATCTATTGCTACGATACGTAGACATCTGCATACGCTATTTCCTAGCGAGGATGTGTCGCATTCACAATCATTTGAAGTGTAGGCGAGGAATACATAACACTTCGCAAATCATATTATATCTTACCATGAAACATAGAAATGAGATGCAATATCGCGATTTAAGAATCATAAGAACTCTATTGCTACGATACGCAGACATCTGCAAACGCCATTTCCTTGCAAGGAAGTGTCGCAATTACATTCATTTGAAGTGTAGACGAGGAATACATAACACTTCGCAAATCATATTATATCTTACCATGAAAAATAGAAATGAGATGCGATATCGCGTTTTAAGAAGCATTAGAACCCTATTGCTATGATACGTAGACATCTGCAAACGCTATTTCTTTGCAAGGAAGTGTCGCATTTACATTCATTTGAATCATAGACGAGGAATGCATAACACTTCGCAAATCATATTATATCTTACCATGAAACATAGAAATGAGATGCGATATCGCGTTTTAAAAAGCATTAGAACTCTATTGCTACGATACGTAGACATCTGCAGACGCTATTTCCTAGCAAGGAAGTGTCGCATTTACATTCATTTGAAGTGTAGACGAGGAATACATGACACTTCGCAAATCATATTTTACCTTACCATGAAACATAGAAATGAGATGCGATATCGCGTTTTAAAGAGCATTAGAACTCTATTGCTACGATACGTAGACATCTGCAGACGCTATTTCCTAGCAAGGAAGTGTCGCATTTACATTCATTTGAAGTGTAGACGAGGAATACATGACACTTCGCAAATCATATTTCATCTTACCATGAAACATAGAAATGAGATGCGATATCGCGTTTTAAGAATCATAAGAACTCTATTGCTACGATACGCAGACATCTGCAAACGCCATTTCCTTGCAAGGAAGTGTCGCATTTACATTCATTTGAAGTGTAGACGAGGAATACATAACACTTCGCAAATCATATTATATCTTACCATGAAAAATAGAAATGAGATGCGATATCGCGTTTTAAGAAGCATTAGAACTCTATTGCTATGATACGTAGACATCTGCAAACGCTATTTCCTAGCGAGGAAGTGTCGCATTCACATTCATTTGAAGTGTAGACGAGGAATACATGACAATTCGCAAATCATATTATATCTTACCGTGATACATAGAAATGAGATGCAATATCGCGTTTTAAGAAGCATTAGAACTCTATTGCTACGATTCCTAGACATCTGCAGACGCTATTTCCTTGCAAGGAAGTGTCGCATTTACATTCATTTGAAGTGTAGACGAGGAATACATGACACTTCGCAAATCATATTATTTCTTACCATGAAACATAGAAATGAGATGCGATATCGCGTTTTAAGAAGCATTAGAAATCTATTGCTACGATACGTAGACATCTGCAAACGCTATTTCCTAGCAAGGAAGTGTCGCATTCACATCCATTTGAAGTGTACACGAGGAATACATGACACTTCGCAAATCATATTGTATCTTACCGTGATACATAGAAATGAGATGCGATATCGCGTTTTAAGAAGCATTACAACTCTATTGCTACGATACCTAGACATCTGCAGACGCTATTTCCTTGCAAGGAAGTGTCGCATTTACATTCATTTGAAGTGTAGACGAGGAATACATGACACTTCGCAAATCATATTATATCTTACCATGAAACATAGAAATGAGATGCGATATCGCGTTTTAAGAATCATAAGAACTCTATTGCTACGATACGTAGACATCTGCAAACGCTATTTCCTTACAAGGAAGTGTCGAATTTACACGCATTTGAAGTGTAGACGAGGAATACATAACACTTCGCAAATCATATTATATCTTACAATGAAACATAGGAATGAGATGCGATATCGCGTTTTAAGAAGCATTAGATCTCTATTGCTGCGATACCTAGACATCTGCAGACGCTATTTCCTAGCAAGGAAGTGTCGCATTTACATTCATTTGAAGTGTAGACGAGGAATACATGATACTTCGCAAATCATATTATATCTTAACATGAAACATAGAAATGAGATGCGATATCGCGTTTTAAGAAGCATTAGAAATCTATTGCTACGATACGTAGACATCTGCAGACGCTATTTCCTAGCAGGGAAGTGTCGCATTCACATTCATTTGAAGTGTAGACGAGGAATACATGACACTTCGCAAATCATATTATATCTTACCGTGATACATAGAAATGAGATGCGATATCGCGTTTTAAGAAGCATTAGAACTCTATTGCTATGATACTTAGACATCTGCAAACGCTATATCCTAGCGAGGATGTGTCGCATTCACATCCATTTGAAGTGTACACGAGGAATACATGACACTTCGCAAATCATATTTTATCTTACCATGAAGCATAGAAATGAGATGCGATATCGCGTTTTAAGAATCATAAGAACTCTATTGCTACGATACGTAGACATCTGCAAACGCTATTTCCTTGCAAGGAAGTGTCGCATTTACATTCATTTGAATCGTAGACGAGGAATGCATAACACTTCGCAAATCATATTATATCTTACCATGAAACATAGAAATGAGATGCGATATCGCGTTTTAAAGAGCATTAGAACTCTATTGCTACGATGCGTAGACATCTGCAGACGCTATTTCCTAGCAAGGAAGTGTCGCATTTACATTCATTTGAAGCGTAGACGAGGCATACATGACACTTCGCAAATCATATTTTATCTTACCATGAAACATAGAATTGAGATGCGATATCGCGATTTAAGAATCATAAGAACTCTATTGCTACGATACGCAGACATCTGCAGACGCTATTTCCTAGCAAGGAAGTGTCGCATTTACATTCATTTGAAGCGTAGACGAGGCATACATGACACTTCGCAAATCATATTTTATCTTACCATGAAACATAGAATTGAGATGCGATATCGCGATTTAAGAATCATAAGAACTCTATTGCTACGATACGCAGACATCTGCAGACGCTATTTCCTAGCAAGGAAGTGTCGCATTTACATTCATTTGAAGTGTAGACGAGGAATACATGACACTTCGCAAATCATATTTTATCTTACCATGAAACATAGAAATGAGATGCGATCTCGCGTTTTAAGAATCATAAGAACTTTATTGCTACGATACGTAGACATCTGCAAACGCTATTTCCTTGCAAAGAAGTGTCGCATTTACATTCATTTGAATCGTAGACGAGGAATGTATAACACATCGCAAATCATATTATATCTTATCATGAAACATAGAAATGAGATGCGATATCGCCTTTTAAGAAGCATTAGAACTCTATTGCTACGATACCTAGACATCTGCAGACGCTATTTCCTTGCAAGGAAGTGTCGCATTTACATTCATTTGAATCGTAGACGAGGAATACATGATACTTCGCAAATCACATTATATCTTGTCATGAAACATAGAAATGAGATGCGATATCGCGTTTTAAGAAGCATTAGAACACTATTGCTGCGATACCTAGACATCTGCAGACGCTATTTCCTTGCAAGGAAGTGTCGCATGTACATTCATTTGAATCGTAGACGAGGAATACATGATACTTCGCAAATCATATCTTACCTTACCATGAAACATAGAAATGAGATGCGATATCGCGTTTTAAGAGTCATAAGAACTCTATTGCTACGATACGTAGACATCTGCAAACGCTATTTCCTTGCAAGGAAGTGTCGCATTTACATTCATTTGAATCGTAGACGAGGAATGCATAACACTTCGCAAATCATATTATATCTTACCATGAAACATAGAAATGAGATGCGATATCGCGTTTAAAAAGCATTAGAACTCTATTGCTACGATACGTAGACATCTGCAGACGCTATTTCCTAGCAAGGAAGTGTCGCATTTACATTCATTTGAAGTGTAGCCGAGGAATACATGACACTTCGCAAATCATATTTTACCTTACCATGAAACATAGAAATGAGATGCGATATCGCGTATTAAGAATCATAAGAACTCTATTGCTACGATACGTAGACATCTGCAAACGCTATTTCCTTGCAAGGAAGTGTCGCATTTACATTCATTTGAATCGTAGACGAGGAATGCATAACACTTCGCAAATCATATTATATCTTACCATGAAACATAGAAATGAGATGCGATATCGCGTTCTAAAAAGCATTAGAAATCTATTGCTACGATACGTAGACATCTGCAAACGCTATTTCCTAGCGAGGAAGTGTCGCAGTCACATTCATTTGAAGTGTAGACGAGGAGTGCATGACACTTCGCAAATCATATTATATCTTACCGTGATACATAGAAATGAGATGCGATATCGCGTTTTAAGAAGCATTAGAACTCTTTTGCTACGATACGCAGACATGTGCAAACGCTATTTCCTAGCGAGGAAGAGTCGCATTCACATTCGTTTCAAGTGTAGACGAGGAATACATGACACTTCGCAAATCATATTATATCTTACCGTGATACATAGAAATGAGATGCGATATCGCGTTTTAAGAAGCATTAGAACACTATTGCTACGATACCTAGACATCTGCAGACGCTATTTCCTTGCAAGGAAGTGTCGCATTTACATTCATTTGAAGTGTAGACGAGGAATACATGACACTTCGCAAATCATATTATTTCTTACCATGAAACATAGAAATGAGATGCGATATCGCGTTTTAAGAAGCATTAGAAATCTATTGCTACGATACGTAGACATCTGCAAACGCTATTTCCTAGCGAGGAAGTGTCGCATTCACATTCATTTGAAGTGTAGACGAGGAGTACATGACACTTCGCAAATCATATTATATCTTACGGTGATACATAGAAATGAGATGCGATATCGCGTTTTAAGAAGCATTAGAACTCTGTTGCTACGATACGTAGATATCTGCAAACGCTATTTCCTAGCGAGGATGTGTCGCATTCACATTCATTTGAAGTGTACACGAGGAATACATGACACTTCGCAAATCATATTATATCTTACCGTGATACATAGAAATGAGATGCGATATCGCGTTTTAAGATGCATTACAACTCTATTGCTACGATACCTAGACATCTGCAGACGCTATTTCCTTGCAAGGAAGTGTCGCATTTACATTCATTTGAAGTGTAGACGAGGAATACATGACACTTCGCAAATCATATTATATCTTACCATGAAACATAGAAATGAGATGCGATATCGCCTTTTAAGAATCATAAGAACTCTATTGCTACGATACGTAGACATCTGAAAACGCTATTTCCTTACAAGGAAGTGTCGCATTTACACGCATTTGAAGTGTAGACGAGGAATACATAACACTTCGCAAATCATATTATATCTTACAATGAAACATAGGAATGAGATGCGATATCGCGTTTTAAGAAGCATTAGAACACTATTGCTGCGATACCTAGACATCTGCAGACGCTATTTCCTTGCAAGGAAGTGTCGCATGTACATTCATTTGAATCGTAGACGAGGAATACATGATACTTCGCAAATCATATCTTACCTTACCATGAAACATAGAAATGAGATGCGATATCGCGTTTTAAGAATCATAAGAACTCTATTGCTACGATACGTAGACATCTGCAAACGCTATTTCCTTGCAAGGAAGTGTCGCATTTACATTCATTTGAATCGTAGACGAGGAATGCATAACACTTCGCAAATCATATTATATCTTACCATGAAACATAGAAATGAGATGCGATATCGCGTTTAAAAATCATTAGAACTCTATTGCTACGATACGTAGACATCTGCAGACGCTATTTCCTAGCAAGGAAGTGTCGCATTTACATTCATTTGAAGTGTAGACGAGGAATACATGACACTTCGCAAATCATATTTTACCTTACCATGAAACATAGAAATGAGATGCGATATCGCGTATTAAGAATCATAAGAACTCTATTGCTACGATACGTAGACATCTGCAAACGCTATTTCCTTGCAAGGAAGTGTCGCATTTACATTCATTTGAATCGTAGACGAGGAATGCATAACACTTCGCAAATCATATTATATCATACCATGAAACATAGAAATGAGATGCGATATCGCGTTCTAAAAAGCATTAGAAATCTATTGCTACGATACGTAGACATCTGCAAACGCTATTTCCTAGCGAGGAAGTGTCGCAGTCACATTCATTTGAAGTGTAGACGAGGAGTGCATGACACTTCGCAAATCATATTATATCTTACCGTGATACATAGAAATGAGAAGCGATATCGCGTTTTAAGAAGCATTAGAACTCTTTTGCTACGATACGCAGACATGTGCAAACGCTATTTCCTAGCGAGGAAGAGTCGCATTCACATTCATTTGAAGTGTAGACGAGGAATACATAACACTTCGCAAATCATATTATATCTTACAATGAAACATAGGAATGAGATGCGATATCGCGTTTTAAGAAGCATTAGATCTCTATTGCTGCGATACCTAGACATCTGCAGACGCTATTTCCTAGCAAGGAAGTGTCGCATTTACATTCATTTGAAGTGTAGACGAGGAATACATGACACTTCGCAAATCATATTTTATCTTACCATGGAACATAGAAATGAGATGCGATATCGCGTTTTAAGAATCATACGAACTCTATTGCTACGATACGCAGACATCTGCAAACGCCATTTCCTTGCAAGGAAGTGTCACATTTACATTCATTTGAAGTGTAGACGAGGAATACATAACACTTCGCAAATCATATTATATCTTACCATGAAAAATAGGAATGAGATGCGATATCGCGTTTTAAGAAGCATTAGATCTCTATTGCTGCGATACCTAGACATCTGCAGACGCTATTTCCTAGCAAGGAAGTGTCGCATTTACATTCATTTGAAGTGTAGACGAGGAATACACGATACTTCGCATATCATATTATATCTTAACATGAAACATAGAAATGAGATGCGATATCGCGTTTTAAGAGGCATTAGAACTCTATTGCTACGATACGCGGACATCTGCAAACGCCATTTCCTTGCAAGGAAGTGTCGCATTTACATTCATTTGAAGTGTAGACGAGGAATACATAACACTTCGCAAATCATATTATATCTTACCATGAAAAATAGAAATGAGATGCGATATCGCGTTTTAAGAAGCATTAGAACTTTATTGCTATGATACGTAGACATCTGCAAACGCTATTTCCTTGCAAGGAAGTGTCGCATTTACATTCATTTGAATCGTAGACGAGGAATACATGACACTTCGCAGATCATATTATATCTTACCATGAAACATAGACATGAGATGCGATATTGCGTTTTAAGAAGCATTAGAACTATATTGCTACGATACCTAGACATCTGCAGACGCTATTTCCTTGCAAGGAAGTGTCGCATTTACATTCATTTGAATCGTAGACGAGGAATGCATAACACTTCGCAAATCATATTATATCTTACCATGAAACATAGAAATGAGATGCGATATCGCGTTTTAAAAAGCATTAGAACTCTATTGCTACGATACGTAGACATCTGCAGACGCTATTTCCTAGCAAGGAAGTGTCGCATTTACATGAAGTGTAGACTAGGAATACATGACACTTCGCAGATGATATTATATCTTGCCATGAAACATAGACATGAGATGCGATATCGCGTTTTAAGAAGCATTAGAAATCTATTGCTACGATACGTAGACATCTGCAAACGCTATTTCCTAGCGAGGAAGTGTCGCAGTCACATTCATTTGAAGTGTAGACGAGGAGTGCATGACACTTCGCAAATCATATTATATCTAACCGTGATACATAGAAATGAGATGCGATATCGCGTTTTAAGAAGCATTAGAACTCTTTTGCTACGATACGCAGACATCTGCAAACGCTATTTCCTAGCGAGGAAGTGTCGCATTCACATTCATTTGAAGTGTAGACGAGGAATACATGACACTTCGCAAATCATATTATATCTTACCGTGATACATAGAAATGAGATGCGATATCGCGTTTTAAGAAGCATAAGAACTCTATTGCTACGATACCTAGACATCTGCAGACGCTATTTCCTTGCAAGGAAGTGTCGCATTTACATTCATTTGAAGTGTAGACGAGGAATACATGACACTTCGCAAATCATATTATTTCTTACCGTGATACATAGAAATGAGATGCGATATCGCGTTTTAAGAAGCATTAGATCTCTATTGCTGCGATACCTAGACATCTGCAGACGCTATTTCCTAGCAAGGAAGTGTCGCGTTTACATTCATTTGAAATGTAGACGAGGAATACATGATACTTCGCAAATCATATTATATCTTAACATGAAACATAGAAATGAGATGCGATATCGCGTTTTAAGAAGCATTAGAAATCTATTGCTACGATACGTAGACATCTGCAGACGCTATTTCCTAGCAAGGAAGTGCCGCATTTACATTCATTTGAAGTGTAGACGAGGAATACATGACACTTCGCAAATCATATTTCATCTTACCATGAAACATAGAAATGAGATGCGATATCGCGTTTTAAGAATCATAAGAACTCTATTGCTACGATACGCAGACATCTGCAAACGCCATTTCCTTGCAAGGAAGTGTCGCATTTACATTCATTTGAAGTGTAGACGAGGAATACATAACACTTCGCAATTCATATTATATCTTACCATGAAAAATAGGAATGAGATGCGATATCGCGTTTTAAGAAGCATTAGATCTCTATTGCTGCGATACCTAGACATCTGCAGACGCTATTTCCTAGCAAGGAAGTGTCGCGTTTACATTCATTTGAAATGTAGACGAGGAATACATGATACTTCGCAAATCATATTATATCTTAACATGAAACATAGAAATGAGATGCGATATCGCGTTTTAAGAAGCATTAGAAATCTATTGCTACGATACGTAGACATCTGCAGACGCTATTTCCTAGCAGGGAAGTGTCGCATTCACATTCATTTGAAGTGTAGACGAGGAATACATAACACTTCGCAAATCATATTATATCTTACCATGAAACATAGAAATGAGATGCAATATCGCGATTTAAGGATCATAAGAACTCTATTGCTACGATACGCAGACATTTGCAAACGCCATTTCCTTGCAAGGAAGTGTCGCATTTACATTCATTTGAAGTGTAGACGAGGAATACATAACACTTCGCAAATCATATTATATCTTACCATGAAAAATAGAAATGAGATGCGATATCGCGTTTTAAGAAGCATTAGAACTCTATTGCTACGATACGTAGACATCTGCAAACGCTATTTCCTTGCAAGGAAGTGTCGCATTTACATTCATTTGAATCGTAGACGAGGAATGCATAACACTTCGCAAATCATATTATATCTTACCATGAAACATAGAAATGAGATGCAATATCGCGATTTAAGAATCATAAGAACATTATTGCTACGATACCTAGACATCTGCAGACGCTATTTCCTAGCGAGGATGTGTCGCATTCACATTCATTTGAATCGTAGACGAGGAATACATGATACTTCGCAAATCACATTATATCTTATCATGAAACATAGAAATGAGATGCGATATCGCGTTTTAAGAAGCATTAGAACACTATTGCTGCGATACCTAGAAATCTGCAGACGCTATTTCCTTGCAAGGAAGTGTCGCATGTACATTCATTTGAATCGTAGACGAGGAATACATGATACTTCGCAAATCATATCTTACCTTACCATGAAACATAGAAATGAGATGCGATATCGCGTTTTAAGAAGCATTAGAACTCTATTGCTACGATACGTAGACATCTGCAAACGCTATTTCCTTGCAAGGAAGTGTCGCATTTACATTCATTTGAATCGTTGACGAGGAATGCATAACACTTCGCAAATCATATTATATCTTACCATGAAACATAGAAATGAGATGCGATGTCGCGTTCTAAAAAGCATTAGAACTCTATTGCTACGATACGTAGACATCTGCAAACACTCTTTCCTAGCAAGGAAGTGTCGCATTTACATTCATTTGAATCGTAGACGAGGAATACATGATACTTCGCAAATCATATCTTACCTTACCATGAAACATAGAAATGAGATGCGATATCGCGTTTTAAGAATCATAAGAACTCTATTGCTACGATACGTAGACATCTGCAAACGCTATTTCCTTGCAAGGAAGTGTCGCATTTACATTCATTTGAATCGTAGACGAGGAATGCATAACACTTCGCAAATCATATTATATCTTACCATGAAACATAGAAATGAGATGCGATATCGCGTTCTAAAAAGCATTAGAAATCTATTGCTACGATACGTAGACATCTGCAAACGCTATTTCCTAGCGAGGAAGTGTCGCAGTCACATTCATTTGAAGTGTAGACGAGGAGTGCATGACACTTCGCAAATCATATTATATCTTACCGTGATACATAGAAATGAGAAGCGATATCGCGTTTTAAGAAGCATTAGAACTCTTTTGCTACGATACGCAGACATGTGCAAACGCTATTTCCTAGCGAGGAAGAGTCGCATTCACATTCGTTTGAAGTGTAGACGAGGAATACATGACACTTCGCAAATCATATTATATCTTACCGTGATACATAGAAATGAGATGCGATATCGCGTTTTAAGAAGCATTAGAACTCTATTGCTACGATACCTAGACATCTGCAGACGCTATTTCCTTGCAAGGAAGTGTCGCATTTACATTCATTTGAAGTGTAGACGAGGAATACATGACACTTCGCAAATCATATTATTTCTTACCATGAAACATAGAAATGAGATGCGATATCGCGTTTTAAGAAGCATTAGAAATCTATTGCTACGATACGTAGACATCTGCAAACGCTATTTCCTAGCGAGGAAGTGTCGCATTCACATTCATTTGAAGTGTAGACGAGGAGTACATGACACTTCGAAAATCATATTATATCTTACGGTGATACATAGAAATGAGATGCGATATCGCGTTTTAAGAAGCATTAGAACTCTATTGCTACGATACGTAGATATCTGCAAACGCTATTTCCTAGCGAGGATGTGTCGCATTCACATTCATTTGAAGTGTACACGAGGAATACATGACACTTCGCAAATCATATTATATCTTACCGTGATACATAGAAATGAGATGCGATATCGCGTTTTAAGATGCATTACAACTCTATTGCTACGATACCTAGACATCTGCAGACGCTATTTCCTTGCAAGGAAGTGTCGCATTTACATTCATTTGAAGTGTAGACGAGGAATACATGACACTTCGCAAATCATATTATATCTTACCATGAAACATAGAAATGAGATGCGATATCGCCTTTTAAGAATCATAAGAACTCTATTGCTACGATACGTAGACATCTGAAAACGCTATTTCCTTACAAGGAAGTGTCGCATTTACACGCATTTGAAGTGTAGACGAGGAATACATAACACTTCGCAAATCATATTATATCTTACAATGAAACATAGGAATGAGATGCGATGTCGCGTTTTAAGAAGCATTAGATCTCTATTGCTGCGATACCTATACATCTGGAGACGCTATTTCCTAGCAAGGAAGTGTCGCATTTACATTCATTTGAAGTGTAGACGAGGAATACATGATACTTCGCAAATCATATTATATCTTAACATGAAACATAGAAATGAGATGCGATATCGCGTTTTAAGAAGCATTAGAAATCTATTGCTACGATACGTAGACATCTGCAGACGCTATTTCCTAGCAGGCAAGTGTCGCATTCACATTCATTTGAAGTGTAGACGAGGAATACGTAACACTTCGCAAATCATATTATATCTTACCATGAAACCTAGAAATGAGATGCAATATCGCGACTTAAGAATCATAAGAACTCTATTGCTACGATACCTAGACATCTGCAGACGCTATTTCCTTGCAAGGAAGTGTCGCATTTACATTCATTTGAAGTGTAGACGAGGAATACATGACACTTCGCAGATGATATTATATCTTACCATGAAACATAGACATGAGATGCGATATCGCGTTTTAAGAAGCATTAGAAATCTATTGCTACGATACGTAGACATCTGCAAACGCTATTTCCTAGCGAGGAAGTGTCGCAGTCACATTCATTTGAAGTGTAGACGAGGAATACATGACACTTCGCAAATCATATTATATCTTACCATGAAACATAGAAATGAGATGCGATATCGCGTTTTAAGAATCATAAGAACTCTATTGCTACGATCCGTAGACATCTGCAAACGCTATTTCCTTACAAGGAAGTGTCGCATTTACACGCATTTGAAGTGCAGACGAGGAATACATAACACTTCGCAAATCATATTATATCTTACAATGAAACATAGGAATGAGATGCGATATCGCGTTTTAAGAAGCATTAGATCTCCATTGCTGCGATACCTAGACATCTGCAGACGCTATTTCCTAGCAAGGAAGTGTCGCATTTACATTCATTTGTAGTGTAGACGAGGAATACACGATACTTCGCATATCATATTATATCTTAACATGAAACATAGAAATGAGATGCGATATCGCGTTTTAAGAGGCATTAGAACTCTATTGCTACGATACGCGGACATCTGCAAACGCCATTTCCTTGCAAGGAAGTGTCGCATTTACATTCATTTGAAGTGTAGACGAGGAATACATAACACTTCGCAAATCATATTATATCTTACCATGAAAAATAGAAATGAGATGCGATATCGCGTTTTAAGAAGCATTAGAACTTTATTGCTATGATACGTAGACATCTGCAAACGCTATTTCCTTGCAAGGAAGTGTCGCATTTACATTCATTTGAATCGTAGACGAGGAATACATGACACTTCGCAGATCATATTATATCTTACCATGAAACATAGACATGAGATGCGATATTGCGTTTTAAGAAGCATTAGAACTATATTGCTACGATACCTAGACATCTGCAGACGCTATTTCCTAGGAAGGAAGTGTCGCATTTACATTCATTTGAATCGTAGACGAGGAATGCATAACACTTCGCAAATCATATTATATCTTACCATGAAACATAGAAATGAGATGCGATATCGCGTTTTAAAAAGCATTAGAACTCTATTGCTACGATACGTAGACATCTGCAGACGCTATTTCCTAGCAAGGAAGTGTCGCATTTACATGAAGTGTAGACTAGGAATACATGACACTTCGCAGATGATATTATATCTTACCATGAAACATAGACATGAGATGCGATATCGCGTTTTAAGAAGCATTAGAAATCTATTGCTACGATACGTAGACATCTGCAAACGCTATTTCCTAGCGAGGAAGTGTCGCAGTCACATTCATTTGAAGTGTAGACGAGGAGTGCATGACACTTCGCAAATCATATTATATCTAACCGTGATACATAGAAATGAGATGCGATATCGCGTTTTAAGAAGCATTAGAACTCTTTTGCTACGATACGCAGACATCTGCAAACGCTATTTCCTAGCGAGGAAGTGTCGCATTCACATTCATTTGAAGTGTAGACGAGGAATACATGACACTTCGCAAATCATATTATATCTTACCGTGATACATAGAAATGAGATGCGATATCGCGTTTTAAGAAGCATTAGAACTCTATTGCTACGATACCTAGACATCTGCAGACGCTATTTCCTTGCAAGGAAGTGTCGCATTTACATTCATTTGAAGTGTAGACGAGGAATACATGACACTTCGCAAATCATATTATTTCTTACCGTGATACATAGAAATGAGATGCGATATCGCGTTTTAAGAAGCATTAGAACTCTATTGCTACGATACGTAGACATCTGCAAACGCTATTTCCTAGCGAGGATGTGTCGCATTCACATTCATTTGAAGTGTAGACGAGGAATACATGACACTTCGCAAATCATATTATATCTTACCGTGATACATAGAAATGAGATGCGATATCGCGTTTTAAGAAGCATTAGAACTCTATTGCTACGATACGTAGACATCTGCAAACGCTATTTCCTAGCGAGGATGTGTCGCATTCACATTCATTTGAAGTGTAGACGAGGAATACATGACACTTCGCAAATCATATTATATCTTACCGTGATACATAGAAATGGGATGCGATATCGCGTTTTAAGAAGCATTAGAACTCTATTGCTACGATACCAAGACATCTGCAGACGCTATTTCCTTGCAAGGAAGTGTCGCATTTACATTCATTTGAAGTGTAGACGAGGAATACATGACACTTCGCAAATCATATTATATCTTACCGTGATGCATAGATATGAGATGCGATATCGCGTTTTAAGAAGCATTAGAACTCTATTGCTACGATACGTAGACATCTGCAAACGCTATTTCCTAGCGAGGATGTGTCGCATTCACATTCATTTGAAGTGTAGACGAGGAATACATGACACTTCGCAAATCATATTATATCTTACCGTGATACATAGAAATGAGATGCGATATCGCGTTTTAAGAAGCATTAGAACTCTATTGCTACGATACGTAGACATCTGCAGACTCTATTTCCTAGGAAGGAAGTGTCGCATTTACATTCATTTGGAGTGTAGACGAGGAATACATGACACTTCGCAAATCATATTTTATCTTACCATGAAACATAGAAATGAGATGCGATATCGCGTTTTAAGAATCATACGAACTCTATTGCTACGATACGCAGACATCTGCAAACGCCATTTCCTTGCAAGGAAGTGTCGCATTTACATTCATTTGAAGTGTAGACGAGGAATACATAACACTTCGCAAATCATATTATATCTTACCATGAAACATAGAAATGAGATGCAATATCGCGATTTAAGAATCATAAGAACTCTATTGCTACGATACCTAGACATCTGCAGACGCTATTTCCTAGCAAGGAAGTGTCGCATTTACATGAAGTGTAGACGAGGAATACATGACACTTCGCTAATCATATTATATCTTACCGTGATACATAGAAATGAGATGCGATATCGCGTTTTAAGAAGCATTAGAACTCTATTGCTACGATACGTAGACATCTGCAAACGCTATTTCCTAGCGAGGATGTGTCGCATTCACATTCATTTGAAGAGTAGACGAGGAATACATGACACTTCGCAAATCATATTATATCTTACCGTGATACATAGAAATGAGATGCGATATCGCGTTTTAAGAAGCATTAGAACTCTATTGCTACGATACGTAGACATCTGCAAACGCTATTTCCTAGCGAGGATGTGTCGCATTCACATTCATTTGAAGTGTAGGCGAGGAATACATGACACTTCGCAAATCATATTATATCTTACCGTGATACATAGAAATGAGATGCGATATCGCGTTTTAAGAAGCATTAGAACTCTATTGCTACGATACCAAGACATCTGCAGACGCTATTTCCTTGCAAGGAAGTGTCGCATTTACATTCATTTGAAGTGTAGACGAGGAATACATGACACTTCGCAAATCATATTATATCTTACCGTGATGCATAGATATGAGATGCGATATCGCGTTTTAAGAAGCATTAGAACTCTATTGCTACGATACGTAGACATCTGCAAACGCTATTTCCTAGCGAGGATGTGTCGCATTCACATTCATTTGAAGTGTAGACGAGGAATACATGACACTTCGCAAATCATATTATATCTTACCGTGATACATAGAAATGAGATGCGATATCGCGTTTTAAGAAGCATTAGAACTCTATTGCTACGATACGTAGACATCTGCAGACGCTATTTCCTAGGAAGGAAGTGTCGCATTTACATTCATTTGGAGTATAGACGAGAAATACATGACACTTCGCAAATCATATTTTATCTTACCATGAAACATAGAAATGAGATGCGATATCGCGTTTTAAGAATCATACGAACTCTATTGCTACGATACGTAGACATCTGCAAACGCCATTTCCTTGCAAGGAAGTGTCGCATTTACATTCATTTGAAGTGTAGACGAGGAATACATAGCACTTCGCAAATCATATTATATCTTACCATGAAAAATAGGAATGAGATGCGATATCGCGTTTTAAGAAGCATTAGAACTCTATTGCTACGATACGTAGACATCTGCAAACGCTATTTCCTAGCGAGGATGTGTCGCATTCACATTCATTTGAAATGTAGACGAGGAATACATGACACTTCGCAAATCATATTATATCTTACCGTGATACATAGAAATGAGGTGCGATATCGCGTTTTAAGAAGCATTAGAACTCTATTGCTACGATACCTAGACATCTGCAGACGCTATTTCCTTGCAAGGAAGTGTCGCATTTACATTCATTTGAAGTGTAGACGAGGAATACATGACACTTCGCATATCATATTTTATCTTACCATGAAACATAGAAATGAGATGCGATCTCGCGCTTTAAGAATCATAAGAACTCTATTGCTACGATATGTAGACATCTGCAAACGCTATTTCCTAGCGAGGAAGTGTCGCATTCACATTCATTTGAAGTGTAGACGAGGAATACATAACACTTCGCAAATCATATTATATCTTACCATGAAACATAGAAATGAGATGCAATATCGCGATTTAAGAATCATAAGAACTCTATTGCTACGATACGCAGACATCTGCAAACGCCATTTCCTTGCAAGGAAGTGTCGCATTTACACTCATTTGAAGTGTAGACGAGGAATACATAACACTTAGCAAATCATATTATATCTTACCATGAAAAATAGAAATGAGATGCGATATCGCGTTTTAAGAAGCATTAGAACTCTATTGCTACGATACGTAGACATCTGCAAACGCTATTTCCTTGCAAGGAAGTGTCGCATTTACATTCATTTGAATCGTAGACGAGGAATGCATAACACTTCGCAAATCATATTATATCTTACCATGAAACATAGAAATGAGATGCGATATCGCGTTTTAAAAAGCATTAGAACTCTATTGCTACGATACGTAGACATCTGCAGACGCTATTTCCTAGCAAGGAAGTGTCGCATTTACATTCATTTGAAGTGTAGACGAGGAATACATGACACTTCGCATATCATATTTTATCTTACCATGAAACATAGAAATGAGATGCGATCTCGCGTTTTAAGAATCATAAGAACTCTATTGCTACGATACGTAGACATCTGCAAACGCTATTTCCTAGCGAGGAAGTGTCGCATTCACATTCATTTGAAGTGTAGACGAGGAATACATAACACTTCGCAAATCATATTATATCTTACCATGAAATATAGAAATGAGATGCAATATCGCGATTTAAGAATCATAAGAACTCTACTGCTACGATACGCAGACATCTGCAAACGCCATTTCCTTGCAGGGAAGTGTCGCATTTACATTCATTTGAAGTGTAGACGAGGAATACATAACACTTAGCAAATCATATTATATCTTACCGTGATACATAGAAATGAGATGCGATATCGCGTTTTAAGAAGCATTAGAAATCTATTGCTACGATACGTAGACATCTGCAGACGCTATTTCCTAGCAGGGAAGTGTCGCATTCACATTCATTTGAAGTGTAGACGAGGAATACATAACACTTCGCAAATCATATTATATCTTACCATGAAACATAGAAATGAGATGCGATATCGCGTTTTAAGAAGCATTAGAACTCTATTGCTACGATACGTAGACATCTGCAAACGCTATTTCCTTGCAAGGAAGTGTCGCATTTACATTCATTTGAATCGTAGACGAGGAATGCATAACACTTCGCAAATCATATTATATCTTACCATGAAACATAGAAATGAGATGCGATGTCGCGTTCTAAAAAGCATTAGAACTCTATTGCTACGATACGTAGACATCTGCAAACACTATTTCCTAGCAAGGAAGTGTCGCATTTACATTCATTTGAATCGTAGACGAGGAATGCATAACACTTCGCAAATCATATTATATCTTACCATGAAACATAGAAATGAGATGCGATATCGCGTTTTTAAAAGCATTAGAACTCTATTGCTACGATACGTAGACATCTGCAGACGCTATTTCCTAGCAAGGAAGTGTCGCATTTACATTCATTTGAAGTGTAGACGAGGAATACATGACACTTCGCAAATCATATTTTACCTTACCATGAAACATAGAAATGAGATGCGATATCGCGTTTTAAGAATCATAAGAACTCTATTGCTACGATACGTAGACATCTGCAAACGCTATTTCCTTGCAAGGAAGTGTCGCATTTACATTCATTTGAGTCGTAGACGAGGAATGCATAACACTTCGCAAATCATATTATATCTTACCATGAAACATAGAAATGGGATGCAATATCGCGATTTAAGAATCATAAGAACTCTATTGCTACGATAAGCAGACATCTGCAAACGCTATTTCCTTGCAAGGAAGTGTCGCATTTACATTCATTTGAATCGTAGACGAGGAATGCAGAACACTTCGCAAATCATATTATATCTTACCATGAAACATAGAAATGAGATGCGATATCGCGTTTTAAGAATCATAAGAACTCTATTGCTACGATATGTAGATATCTGCAAACGCTATTTCCTAGCGAGGAAGTGTCGCATTCACATTCATTTGATGTGTAGACGAGGAATACATAACACTTCGCAAATCATATTATATCTTACCATGAAACATAGAAATGAGATGCAATATCGCGATTTAAGAATCATAAGAACTCTATTGCTACGATACGCAGACATCTGCAAACGCCATTTCCTTGCAAGGAAGTGTCGCATTTACATTCATTTGAAGTGTAGACGAGGAATACATAACACTTAGCAAATCATATTATATCTTACCATGAAAAATAGAAATGAGATGCGATATCGCGTTTTAAGAAGCATTAGAACTCTATTGCTACGATACGTAGACATCTGCAAACGCTATTTCCTTGCAAGGAAGTGTCGCATTTACATTCATTTGAATCGTTGACGAGGAATGCATAACACTTCGCAAATCATATTATATCTTACCATGAAACATAGAAATGAGATGCGATGTCGCGTTCTAAAAAGCATTAGAACTCTATTGCTACGATACGTAGACATCTGCAAACACTCTTTCCTAGCAAGGAAGTGTCGCATTTACATTCATTTGAATCGTAGACGAGGAATGCATAACACTTCGCAAATCATATTATATCTTACCATGAAACATAGAAATGAGATGCGATATCGCGTTTTAAGAATCATAAGAACTCTATTGCTACGATACGTAGACATCTGCAAACGCTATTCCCTAGCGAGGAAGTGTCGCATTCACATTCATTTGAAGTGTAGACGAGGAATACATAACACTTCGCAAATCATATTATATCTTACCATGAAACATAGAAATGAGATGCAATATCGCGATTTAAGAATCATAAGAACTCTATTGCTACGATACGCAGACATCTGCAAACGCCATTTCCTTGCAAGGAAGTGTCGCATTTACATTCATTTGAAGTGTGGACGAGGAATACATAACACTTAGCAAATCATATTATATCTTACCATGAAACATAGAAATGAGATGCGATATCGCGTTTTAAGAAGCATTAGAACTCTATTGCTACGATACGTAGACATCTGCAAACGCTATTTCCTTGCAAGGAAGTGTCGCATTTACATTCATTTGAAGTGTAGACGAGGAATACATGATACTTCGCAAATCATATTATATCTTAACATGAAACATAGAAATGAGATGCGATATCGCGTTTTAAGAAGCATTAGAAATCTATTGCTACGATACGTAGACATCCGCAGACGCTATTTCCTAGCAGGGAAGTGTCGCATTCACATTCATTTGAAGTGTAGACGAGGAATACATAACACTTCGCAAATCATATTATATCTTACCATGAATCATAGAAATGAGATGCAATATCGCGATTTAAGAATCATAAGAACACTATTGCTACGATACCTAGACATCTGCAGACGCTATTTCCTAGCAAGGAAGTGTCGCATTTACATTCATTTGAGTCGTAGACGAGGAATGCATATCACTTCGCAATGAATATTATATCTTACCATGAAACATAGAAATGAGATGCGATATCGCGTTTTAAGTAGCATTAGAAATCTATTGCTACGATACGTAGACATCTGCAAACGCTATTTCCTAGCGTGGAAGTGTCGCATTCACATTCATTTGAAGTTTAGACGAGGAATACATAACACTTCGCAAATCATATTATACCTTACCATGAAACATAGAAATGAGATGCGATATCGCGTTTTAAGAAGCATTAGAACTCTATTGCTACGATACGCAGACATCTGCAAACGCCATTTCCTTGCAAGGAAGTGTCGCATTTACATTCATTTGAAGTGTAGACGAGGAATACATAACACTTCGCAAATCATATTATATCTTACCATGAAAAATAGGAATGAGATGCGATATCGCGTTTTAAGAAGCATTAGATCTCTATTGCTGCGATACCTAGACATCTGCAGACGCTATTTCCTAGCAAGGAAGTGTCGCATTTACATTCATTTGAAGTGTAGACGAGGAATACATGATACTTCGCAAATCATATTATATCTTAACATGAAACATAGAAATGAGATGCGATATCGCGATTTAAGAATCATAAGAAATCTATTGCTACGATACGTAGACATCTGCAAACGCTATTTCCTAGCGAGGAAGTGTCGCAGTCACATTCATTTGAAGTGTAGACGAGGAGTGCATGACACTTCGCAAATCATATTATATCTTACCGTGATACATAGAAATGAGATGCGATATCGCGTTTTAAGAAGCATTAGAAATCTATTGCTACGATACGTAGACATCTGCAAACGCTATTTCCTAGCGAGGAAGTGTCGCATTCACATTCATTTGAAATGTAGACGAGGAATACATGACACTTCGCAAATCATATTATATCTTACCGTGATACATAGAAATGAGATGCGATATCGCGTTTTAAGAAGCATTAGAAATCTATTGCTACGATACGTAGACATCTGCAGACGCTATTTCCTAGCAGGGAAGTGTCGCATTCACATTCATTTGAAGTGTAGACGAGGAATACATAACACTTCGCAAATCATATTATATCTTACCATGAAACATAGAAATGAGATGCGATATCGCGTTTTAAGAAGCATTAGAACTCTATTGCTACGATACGTAGACATCTGCAGACGCTATTTCCTAGCAAGGAAGTGTCGCATTTACATTCATTTGAAGTGTAGACGAGGAATACATGACACTTCGCAAATCATATTATATCTTACCATGAAACATAGAAATGAGATGCGATATCGCGTTTTAAGAAGCATTAGAACACTATTGCTACGATACGTAGACATCTGCAGACGCTATTTCCTAGCAAGGAAGTGTCGCATTTACATTCATTTGAAGTGTACACGAGGAATACATGACACATCGCAAATCATATTTTATCTTACCATGAAACATAGAAATGAGATGCGATATCGCGTTTTAAGAAGCATTAGAACTCTATTGCTACGATACCTAGACATCTGCAGACGCTATTTCCTTGCAAGGAAGTGTCGCATTTACATTCATTTGAAGTGTAGACGAGGAATACATGACACTTCGCAAATCATATTATATCTTACCATGAAACATAGAAATGAGATGCGATATCGCGTTTTAAGAAGCATTAGAACTCTATTGCTACGATACGTAGACATCTGCAGACGCTATTTCCTAGCAAGGAAGTGTCGCATTTACATTCATTTGAAGTGTAGACGAGGAATACATGACACTTCGCAAATCATATTTTATCTTACCATGAAACATAGAAATGAGATGCGATATCGCGTTTTAAGATTCATAAGAACTCTATTGCTACTATACGTAGACATCTGCAAACGCTATTTCCTTGCAAGGAAGTGTCGCATTTACATTCATTTGAATCGTAGACGAGGAATGCATAACACTTCGCAAATCATATTATATCTTACCATGAAACATAGAAATGAGATGCGATATCGCGTTTTAAAAAGCATTAGAACTCTATTGCTACGATACGTAGACATCTGCAGACGCTACTTCCTAGCAAGGAAGTGTCGCATTTACATTCATTTGAAGTGTAGACGAGGAGTACATGACACTTCGCAAATCATATTTTATCTTACCATGAAACATAGAAATGAGATGCGATCTCGCGTTTTAAGGATCATAAGAACTTTATTGCTACGATACGTAGACATCTGCAAACACTATTTCCTAGCAAGGAAGTGTCGCATTTACATTCATTTGAATCGTAGACGAGGAATGCATAACACTTCGCAAATCATATTATATCTTACCATGAAACATAGAAATGAGATGCGATATCGCGTTTTAAGAAGCATTAGAACTCTATTGCTACGATACGTAGACATCTGCAGACGCTACTTCCTAGCAAGGAAGTGTCGCATTTACATTCATTTGAAGTGTAGACGAGGAATACATGACACTTCGCAAATCATATTTTATCTTACCATGAAACATAGAAATGAGATGCGATCTCGCGTTTTAAGAAGCATTAGAACTCTATTGCTACGATACGTAGACATCTGCAGACGCTATTTCCTAGCAAGGAAGTGTCGCATTTACATTCATTTGAAGTGTAGACGAGGAATACATGACACTTCGCAAATCATATTTTATCTTACCATGAAACATAGAAATGAGATGCGATATCCTGTTTTAAGATTCATAAGAACTCTATTGCTACGATACGTAGACATCTGCAAACGCTATTTCCTTGCAAGGAAGTGTCGCATTTACATTCATTTGAATCGTAGACGAGGAATGCATAACACTTCGCAAATCATATTATATCTTACCATGAAACATAGAAATGAGATGCGATATCGCGTTTTAAAAAGCATTAGAACTCTATTGCTACGATACGTAGACATCTGCAGACGCTACTTCCTAGCAAGGAAGTGTCGCATTTACATTCATTTGAAGTGTAGACGAGGAATACATGACACTTCGCAAATCATATTTTATCTTACCATGAAACATAGAAATGAGATGCGATCTCGCGTTTTAAGAATCATAAGAACTTTATTGCTACGATACGTAGACATCTGCAAACACTATTTCCTAGCAAGGAAGTGTCGCATTTACATTCATTTGAATCGTAGACGAGGAATGCATAACACTTCGCAAATCATATTTTATCTTACCATGAAACATAGAAATGAGATGCGATATCGCGTTTTAAGAAGCATTAGAACTCTATTGCTACGATACGTAGACATCTGCAGACGCTACTTCCTAGCAAGGAAGTGTCGCATTTACATTCATTTGAAGTGTAGACGAGGAATACATGACACTTCGCAAATCATATTTTATCTTACCATGAAACATAGAAATGAGATGCGATCTCGCGTTTTAAGGATCATAAGAACTTTATTGCTACGATACGTAGACATCTGCAAACACTATTTCCTAGCAAGGAAGTGTCGCATTTACATTCATTTGAATCGTAGACGAGGAATGCATAACACTTCGCAAATCATATTATATCTTACCATGAAACATAGAAATGGGATGCGATATCGCGTTTTAAAAAGCATTAGAACTCTATTGCTACGATACGTAGACATCTGCAAACGCTATTTCCTTGCGAGGGAGTGTCGCATTTACATTCATTTGAATCGTAGACGGGGAATACATAACACTTCGCAAATCATATTATATATTACCATGAAACATAAAAATGAGATGCAATATCGCGATTTAAGAATCATAAGAACTCTATTGCTACGATACGCAGACATCTGCAAACGCCATTTCCTTGCAAGGAAGTGTCGCATTTACATTCATTTGAAGTGTAGACAAGGAATACATGACACTTCGCAAATCATATTATATCTTGCCATGAAACATAGAAATGGGATGCGATATCGCGTTTTACGAAGCATTAGAACTCTATTGCTACGATACGTAGACATCTGCAAACGCTACTTCCTTGCAAGGAAGTGTCGCATTTACATACATTTGAATCGTAGACGAGGAATGCATAACACTTCGCAAATCATATTATATCTTACCATGAAACATAGAAATGAGATGCGATATCGCGTTTTAAGAAGCATTAGAACTCTATTGCTACGATACGTAGACATCTGCAGACGCTATTTCCTAGCAAGGAAGTGTCGCATTTACATTCATTTGAAGTGTAGACGAGGAATACATGACACTTCGCAAATCATATTTTATCTTACCATGAAACATAGAAATGAGATGCGATATCGCGTTTTAAGATTCATAAGAACTCTATTGCTACGATACGTAGACATCTGCAAACGCTATTTCCTTGCAAGGAAGTGTCGCATTTACATTCATTTGAATCGTAGACGAGGAATGCATAACACTTCGCAAATCATATTATATCTTACCATGAAACATAGAAATGAGATGCGATATCGCGTTTTAAAAAGCATTAGAACTCTATTGCTACGATACGTAGACATCTGCAGACGCTACTTCCTAGCAAGGAAGTGTCGCATTTACATTCATTTGAAGTGTAGACGAGGAATACATGACACTTCGCAAATCATATTTTATCTTACCATGAAACATAGAAATGAGATGCGATCTCGCGTTTTAAGAATCATAAGAACTTTATTGCTACGATACGTAGACAACTGCAAATACTATTTCCTAGCAAGGAAGTGTCGCATTTACATTCATTTGAATCGTAGACGAGGAATGCATAACACTTCGCAAATCATATTATATCTTACCATGAAACATAGAAATGAGATGCGATGTCGCGTTCTAAAAAGCATTAGAACTCTATTGCTACGATACGTAGACATCTGCAGACGCTATTTCCTTGCAAGGAAATGTCGCATTTACATTCATTTGAATCGTAGACGAGGAATGCATGACACTTCGCAAATCATATTATATCTTACCTTGATACATAGAAATGAGATGCGATATCGCGTTTTAAGAAGCATTAGAACTCTATTGCTACGATACCTAGACATCTGCGGACGCTATTTCCTTGCAAGGAAGTGTCGCATTTACATTCATTTGAAGTGTAGACGAGGAATACATGACACTTCGCAAATCATATTATATCTCACCATGAAACATAGAAATGAGATGCGATATCGCGTTTTAAAAAGCATTAGAACTCTATTGCTACGATACGTAGACATCTGCAGACGCTACTTCCTAGCAAGGAAGTGTCGCATTTACATTCATTTGAAGTGTAGACGAGGAATACATGACACTTCGCAAATCATATTTTATCTTACCATGAAACATAGAAATGAGATGCGATATCGCGTTTTAAGATTCATAAGAACTCTATTGCTACGATACGTAGACATCTGCAAACGCTATTTCCTTGCAAGGAAGTGTCGCATTTACATTCATTTGAATCGTAGACGAGGAATGCATAACACTTCGCAAATCATATTATATCTTACCATGAAACATAGAAATGAGATGCGATATCGCGTTTTAAAAAGCAATAGAACTCTATTGCTACGATACGTAGACATCTGCAAACGCTATTTCCTTGCGAGGGAGTGTCGCATTTACATTCATTTGAATCGTAGACGAGGAATGCACGACACTTCGCAAATCATATTATATCTTACCTTGATACATAGAAATGAGATGCGATATCGCGTTTTAAGAAGCATTAGAACTCTATTGCTACGATACCTAGACATCTGCGGACGCTATTTCCTTGCAAGGAAGTGTCGCATTTACATTCATTTGAAGTGTAGACGAGGAATACATGACACTTCGCAGATCATATTATATCTTACCATGAAACATAGACATGAGATGCGATATCGCGTTTTAAGAAGCATTAGAAATCTATTGCTACGATACGTAGACATCTGCAAACGCTATTTCCTAGCGAGGAAGTGTCGCAGTCACATTCATTTGAAGTGTAGACGAGGAGTGCATGACACTTCGCAAATCATATTATATCTTACCGTGATACATAGAAATGAGATGCGATATCGCGTTTTAAGAAGCATTAGAAATCTATTGCTACGATACGTAGACATCTGCAAACGCTATTTCCTAGCGAGGAAGTGTCGCATTCACATTCATTTGAAATGTAGACGAGGAATACATGACACTTCGCAAATCATATTATATCTTACCGTGATACATAGAAATGAGATGCGATATCGCGTTTTAAGAAGCATTAGAACTCTATTGCTACGATACGTAGACATCTGCAAACGCTATTTCCTAGCGAGGATGTGTCGCATTCACATTCATTTGAAGTGTAGACGAGGAATACATGACACTTCGCAAATCATATTATATCTTACCGTGATACATAGGAATGAGATGCGATATCGCGTTTTAAGAAGCATTAGAACTCTATTGCTACGATACCTAGACATCTGCAGACGCTATTTCCTTGCAAGGAAGTGTCGCATTTACATTCGTTTGAAGTGTAGACGAGGAATACATGACACTTCGCAAATCATATTATATCTTACCATGAAACATAGAAATGAGATGCGATATCGCGTTTTAAGAATCATAAGAACTCTATTGCTACGATACGTAGACATCTGCAAACGCTATTTCCTTACAAGGAAGTGTCGCATTTACACGCATTTGAAGTGTAGACGAGGAATACATAACACTTCGCAAATCATATTATATCTTACAATGAAACATAGGAATGAGATGCAATATCGCGATTTAAGAATCATAAGAACTCTATTGCTACGATACGCAGACATCTGCAAACGCCATTTCCTTGCAAGGAAGTGTCGCATTTACATTCATTTGAAGTGTAGACGAGGAATACATAACACTTAGCAAATCATATTATATCTTATCATGAAACATAGAAATGGGATGCGATATCGCGTTTTAAAAAGCATTAGAACTCTATTGCTACGATACGTAGACATATGCAGACGCTATTTCCTTGCAAGGAAGTGTCGCATTTACATTCATTTGAATCGTAGACGAGGAATGCATGACACTTCGCAAATCATATTATATCTTACCATGAAACATAGAAATGAGATGCGATGTCGCGTTCTAAAAAGCATTAGAACTCTATTGCTACGATACGTAGACATCTACAGACGCTATTTCCTTGCAAGGAAATGTCGCATTTACATTCATTTGAATCGTAGACGAGGAATGCATGACACTTCGCAAATCATATTATATCTTACCTTGATACATAGAAATGAGATGCGATATCGCGTTTTAAGAAGCATTAGAACTCTATTGCTACGATACCTAGACATCTGCGGACGCTATTTCCTTGCAAGGAAGTGTCGCATTTACATTCATTTGAAGTGTAGACGAGGAATACATGACACTTCGCAAATCATATTATATCTCACCATGAAACATAGAAATGAGATGCGATATCGCGTTTTAAAAAGCATTAGAACTCTATTGCTACGATACGTAGACATCTGCAGACGCTACTTCCTAGCAAGGAAGTGTCGCATTTACATTCATTTGAAGTGTAGAAGAGGAATACATGACACTTCGCAAATCATATTTTATCTTACCATGAAACATAGAAATGAGATGCGATATCGCGTTTTAAGATTCATAAGAACTCTATTGCTACGATACGTAGACATCTGCAAACGCTATTTCCTTGCAAGGAAGTGTCGCATTTACATTCATTTGAATCGTAGACGAGGAATGCATAACACTTCGCAAATCATATTATATCTTACCATGAAACATAGAAATGAGATGCGATATCGCGTTTTAAAAAGCATTAGAACTCTATTGCTACGATACGTAGACATCTGCAGACGCTACTTCCTAGCAAGGAAGTGTCGCATTTACATTCATTTGAAGTGTAGACGAGGAATACATGACACTTCGCAAATCATATTTTATCTTACCATGAAACATAGAAATGAGATGCGATCTCGCGTTTTAAGAATCATAAGAACCATATTGCTACGATACGTAGACATCTGCAAACACTATTTCCTAGCAAGGAAGTGTCGCATTTACATTCATTTGAATCGTAGACGAGGAATGCATAACACTTCGCAAATCATATTATATCTTACCATGAAACATAGAAATGAGATGCGATGTCGCGTTCTAAAAAGCATTAGAACTCTATTGCTACGATACGTAGACATCTGCAGACGCTATTTCCTTGCAAGGAAGTGTCGCATTTACATTCATTTGAATCGTAGACGAGGAATGCACGACACTTCGCAAATCATATTATATCTTACCTTGATACATAGAAATGAGATGCGATATCGCGTTTTAAGAAGCATTAGAACTCTATTGCTACGATACCTAGACATCTGCGGACGCTATTTCCTTGCAAGGAAGTGTCGCATTTACATTCATTTGAAGTGTAGACGAGGAATACATGACACTTCGCAGATCATATTATATCTTACCATGAAACATAGACATGAGGTGCGATATCGCGTTTTAAGAAGCATTAGAAATCTATTGCTACGATACGTAGACATCTGCAAACGCTATTTCCTAGCGCGGAAGTGTCGCAGTCACATTCATTTGAAGTGTAGACGAGGAGTGCATGACACTTCGCAAATCATATTATATCTTACCGTGATACATAGAAATGAGATGCGATATCGCGTTTTAAGAAGCATTAGAAATCTATTGCTACGATACGTAGACATCTGCAATCGCTATTTCCTAGCGAGGAAGTGTCGCATTCACATTCATTTGAAATGTAGACGAGGAATACATGACACTTCGCAAATCATATTATATCTTACCGTGATACATAGAAATGAGATGCGATATCGCGTTTTAAGAAGCATTAGAACTCTATTGCTACGATACGTAGACATCTGCAAACGCTATTTCCTAGCGAGGACGTGTCGCATTCACATTCATTTGAAGTGTAGACGAGGAATACATGACACTTCGCAAATCATATTATATCTTACCGTGATACATAGAAATGAGATGCGATATCGCGTTTTAAGAAGCATTAGAACTCTATTGCTACGATACCTAGACATCTGCAGACGCTATTTCCTTGCAAGGAAGTGTCGCATTTACATTCGTTTGAAGTGTAGACGAGGAATACATGACACTTCGCAAATCATATTATATCTTACCATGAAACATAGAAATGAGATGCGATATCGCGTTTTAAGAATCATAAGAATCTATTGCTACGATACGTAGACATCTGCAAACGCTATTTCCTTACAAGGAAGTGTCGCATTTACACGCATTTGAAGTGTAGACGAGGAATACATAACACTTCGCAAATCATATTATATCTTACAATGAAACATAGGAAAGAGATGCGATATCGCGTTTTATGAAGCATTAGATCTCTATTGCTGCGATACCTAGACATCTGCAGACGCTATTTCCTAGCAAGGAAGTGTCGCATTTACATTCATTTGAAGTGTAGACGAGGAATACATGATATTTCGCAAATCATATTATATCTTAACATGAAACATAGAAATGAGATGCGATATCGCGTTTTAAGAAGCATTAGAAATCTATTGCTACGATACGTAGACATCTGCAGACGCTATTTCCTAGCAGGGAAGTGTCGCATTCACATTCATTTGAAGTGTAGACGAGGAATACATAACACTTCGCAAATCATATTATATCTTACCATGAAACATAGAAATGAGATGCAATATTGCGATTTAAGAATCATAAGAACACTATTGCTACGATACCTAGACATCTGCAGACGCTATTTCCTAGCAAGGAAGTGTCGCATTTACATTCATTTGAGTCGTAGACGAGGAATGCATAACACTTCGCAATGAATATTATATCTTACCATGAAACATAGAAATGAGATGCGATATCGCGTTTTAACTAGCATTAGAAATCTATTGCTACGATACGTAGACATCTGCAAACGCTATTTCCTAGCGAGGACGTGTCGCATTCACATTCATTTGAAGTGTAGACGAGGAATACATGACACTTCGCAAATCATATTATATCTTACCGTGATACATAGAAATGAGATGCGATATCGCGTTTTAAGAAGCATTAGAACTCTATTGCTACGATACCTAGACATCTGCAGACGTTATTTCCTTGCAAAGAAGTGTCGCATTTACATTCATTTGAAGTGTAGACAAGGAATACATGACACTTCGCAAATCATATTATATCTTACCATGAAACATAGAAATGAGATGCGATATCGCGTTTTAAGAAGCATTAGAACTCTATTGCTACGATACGTAGACATCTGCAGACGCTATTTCCTAGCAAGGAAGTGTCGCATTTACATTCATTTGAAGTGTAGACGAGGAATACATGACACTTCGCAAATCATATTTTATCTTACCATGAAACATAGAAATGAGATGCGATATCGCGTTTTAAGATTCATAAGAACTCTATTGCTACGATACGTAGACATCTGCAAACGCTATTTCCTTGCAAGGAAGTGTCGCATTTACATTCATTTGAATCGTAGACGAGGAATGCATAACACTTCGCAAATCATATTATATGTTACCATGAAACATAGAAATGAGATGCGATATCGCGTTTTAAAAAGCATTAGAACTCTATTGCTACGATACGTAGACATCTGCAGACGCTACTTCCTAGCAAGGAAGTGTCGCATTTACATTCATTTGAAGTGTAGACGAGGAATACATGACACTTCGCAAATCATATTTTATCTTACCATGAAACATAGAAATGAGATGCGATATCGCGTTTTAAGATTCATAAGAACTCTATTGCTACGATACGTAGACATCTGCAAACGCTATTTCCTTGCAAGGAAGTGTCGCATTTACATTCATTTGAATCGTAGACGAGGAATGCATAACACTTCGCAAATCATATTATATCTTACCATGAAACATAGAAATGAGATGCGATATCGCGTTTTAAAAAGCATTAGAACTCTATTGCTACGATACGTAGACATCTGCAGACGCTACTTCCTAGCAAGGAAGTGTCGCATTTACATTCATTTGAAGTGTAGACGAGGAATACATGACACTTCGCAAATCATATTTTATCTTACCATGAAACATAGAAATGAGATGCGATCTCGCGTTTTATGAATCATAAGAACTATATTGCTACGATACGTAGACATCTGCAAACACTATTTCCTAGCAAGGAAGTGTCGCATTTACATTCATTTGAATCGTAGACGAGGAATGCATAACACTTCGCAAATCATATTATATCTTACCATGAAACATAGAAATGGGATGCGATATCGCGTTTTAAAAAGCATTAGAACTCTATTGCTACGATACGTAGACATCTGCAAACGCTATTTCCTTGCGAGGGAGTGTCGCATTTACATTCATTTGAATCGTAGACGGGGAATACATAACACTTCGCAAATCATATTATATATTACCATGAAACATAAAAATGCGATGCAATATCGCGATTTAAGAATCATAAGAACTCTATTGCTACGATACGCAGACATCTGCAAACGCCATTTACTTGCAAGGAAGTGTCGCATTTACATTCATTTGAATCGTAGACGAGGAATGCATAACACTTCGCAAATCATATTATATCTTACCATGAAACATAGAAATGGGATGCGATATCGCGTTTTAAAAAGCATTAGAACTCTATTGCTACGATACGTAGACATCTGCAGACGCTATTTCCTTGCAAGGAAGTGTCGCATTTACATTCATTTGAATCGTAGACGAGGAATGCATGACACTTCGCAAATCATATTATATCTTACCATGAAACATAGAAATGAGATGCGATGTCGCGTTCTAAAAAGCATTAGAACTCTATTGCTACGATACGTAGACATCTGCAGACGCTATTTCCTTGCAAGGAAATGTCGCATTTACATTCATTTGAATCGTAGACGAGGAATGCATGACACTTCGCAAATCATATTATATCTTACCTTGATACATAGAAATGAGATGCGATATCGCGTTTTAAGAAGCATTAGAACTCTATTGCTACGATACCTAGACATCTGCGGACGCTATTTCCTTGCAAGGAAGTGTCGCATTTACATTCATTTGAAGTGTAGACGAGGAATACATGACACTTCGCAAATCATATTATATCTCACCATGAAACATAGAAATGAGATGCGATATCGCGTTTTAAAAAGCATTAGAACTCTATTGCTACGATACGTAGACATCTGCAGACGCTACTTCCTAGCAAGGAAGTGTCGCATTTACATTCATTTGAAGTGTAGACGAGGAATACATGACACTTCGCAAATCATATTTTATCTTACCATGAAACATAGAAATGAGATGCGATATCGCGTTTTAAGATTCATAAGAACCCTATTGCTACGATACGTAGACATCTGCAAACGCTATTTCCTTGCAAGGAAGTGTCGCATTTACATTCATTTGAATCGTAGACGAGGAATGCATAACACTTCGCAAATCATATTATATCTTACCATGAAACATAGAAATGAGATGCGATATCGCGTTTTAAAAAGCATTAGAACTCTATTGCTACGATACGTAGACATCTGCAGACGCTACTTCCTAGCAAGGAAGTGTCGCATTTACATTCGTTTGAAGTGTAGACGAGGAATACATGACACTTCGCAAATCATATTTTATCTTACCATGAAACATAGAAATGAGATGCGATCTCGCGTTTTAAGAATCATAAGAACTATATTGCTACGATACGTAGACATCTGCAAACACTATTTCCTAGCAAGGAAGTGTCGCATTTACATTCATTTGAATCGTAGACGAGGAATGCATAACACTTCGCAAATCATATTATATCTTACCATGAAACATAGAAATGGGATGCGATATCGCGTTTTAAAAAGCATTAGAACTCTATTGCTACGATACGTAGACATCTGCAAACGCTATTTCCTTGCGAGGGAGTGTCGCATTTACATTCATTTGAATCGTAGACGGGGAATACATAACACTTCGCAAATCATATTATATATTACCATGAAACATAAAAATGAGTTGCAATATCGCGATTTAAGAATCATAAGAAATCTATTGCTACGATACGCAGACATCTGCAAACGCCATTTCCTTGCAAGGAAGTGTCGCATTTACATTCATTTGAATCGTAGACGAGGAATGCATAACACTTCGCAAATCATATTATATCTTACCATGAAACATAGAAATGGGATGCGATATCGCGTTTTAAAAAGTATTAGAACTCTATTGCTACGATACGTAGACATCTGCAGACGCTATTTCCTAGCAAGGAAGTGTCGCATTTACATTCATTTGAAGTGTAGACGAGGAATACATGACACTTCGCAAATCATATTTTACCTTACCATGAAACATAGAAATGAGATGCGATATCGCGTTTTAAGAATCATAAGAACTCTATTGCTACGATACGTAGACATCTGCAAACGCTATTTCCTTGCAAGGAAGTGTCGCATTTACATTCATTTGAATCGTAGACGAGGAATGCATAACACTTCGCAAATCATACTATATCTTACCATGAAACATAGAAATGAGATGCGATATCGCGTTTTAAAAAGCATTAGAACTCAATTGCTACGATACGTAGACATCTGCAGACGCTATTTCCTAGCAAGGAAGTGTCGCATTTACATTCATTTGAAGTGTAGACGAGGAATACATGACACTTCGCAAATCATATTTTCTCTTACCATGAAACATAGAAATGAGATGCGATATCGCGTTTTAAGAAGCATTAGAACTCTATTGCTACGATACGAAGACATCTGCAAACGCTATTTCCTTGCAAGGAAGTGTCGCATTTACATTCATTTGAATCGTAGACGAGGAATGCATGACACTTCACAAATCATATTATATCTTACCATGAAACATAGAAATGAGATGCGATGTCGCGTTCTAAAAAGCATTAGAACTCTATTGCTACGATACGTAGACATCTGCAGACGCTATTTCCTTGCAAGGAAATGTCGCATTTACATTCATTTGAATCGTAGACGAGGAATGCATGACACTTCGCAAATCATATTATATCTTACCTTGATACATAGAAATGTGATGCGATATCGCGTTTTAAGAAGCATTAGAACCCTATTGCTACGATACCTAGACATCTGCGGACGCTATTTCCTTGCAAGGAAGTGTCGCATTTACATTCATTTGAAGTGTAGACGAGGAATACATGACACTTCGCAATGAATATTATATCTTACCATGAAACATAGAAATGAGATGCAATATCGCGATTTAAGAATCATAAGAACTCTATTGCTACGATACCTAGACATCAGCGGACGCTATTTCCTTGCAAGGAAGTGTCGCATTTACATTCATTTGAAGTGTAGACGAGGAATACATGACACTTCGCAAATCATATTATATCTTACCATGAAACATAGAAATGAGATGCAATATCGCGATTTAAGAATCATAAGAACTCTATTGCTACGATACGCAGACATCTGCAAACGCTATTTCCTTGCAAGGAAGTGTCGCATTTACATTCATTTGAATCGTAGACGAGGAATGCATAACACATCGCAAATCATATTATATCTTACCATGAAACATAGAAATGAGATGCGATATCGCGTTTTAAGAATCATAAGAACTCTATTGCTACGATACGTAGACATCTGCAAACACTATTTCCTTGCGAGGGAGTGTCGCATTTACATTCATTTGAAGTGTAGACGAGGAATACATAACACTTCGCAAATCATATTATATCTTATCATGAAAAATAGAAATGAGATGCGATATCGCGTTTTAAGAAGCATTAGAACTCTATTGCTACGATACGTAGACATCTGCAAACGCTATTTCCTTGCAAGGAAGTGTCGCATTTACATTCATTTGAATCGTAGACGAGGAATGCATAACACTTCGCAAATCATATTATATCTTACCATGAAACATAGAAATGAGATGCGATATAGCGTTTTAAGAAGCATTAGAACTCTATTGCTACGATACGCAGACATCTGCAAACGCCATTTCCTTGCAAGGAAGTGTCGCATTTACATTCATTTGAAGTGTGGACGAGGAATACATAACACTTCGCAAATCATATTATATCTTACCATGAAAAATAGGAATGAGATGCGATATCGCGTTTTAAGAAGCATTAGATCTCTATTGCTGCGATACCTAGACATCTGCAGACGCTATTTCCTAGCAAGGAAGTGTCGCATTTACATTCATTTGAAGTGTAGACGAGGAATACATGATACTTCGCAAATCATATTATATTTTAACATGAAACATAGAAATGAGATGCGATATCGCGATTTAAGAATCATAAGAACACTATTGCTACGATACCTAGACATCTGCAGACGCTATTTCCTTGCAAGGTAGTGTCGCATTTACATTCATTTGAAGTGTAGACGAGGAATACATAGCACTTCGCAAATCATATTATATCTTACAATGAAACATAGAAATGAGATGCAATATCGCGATTTAAGAATCATAAGAACTCTATTGCTACGATACGCAGACATCTGCAAACGCCATTTCCTTGCAAGGAAGTGTCGCATTTACATTCATTTGAAGTGTAGACGAGGAATACATAACACTTAGCAAATCATATTATATCTTACCATGAAACATAGAAATGAGATGCGATATCGCGTTTTAAGAAGCATTAGAACTCTATTGCTACGATACGTAGACATCTGCAAACGCTATTTCCTTGCAAGGAAGTGTCGCATTTACATTCATTTGAATCGTAGACGAGGAATGCATAACACTTCGCAAATCATATTATATCTTACCATGAAACATAGAAATGAGATGCGATGTCGCGTTCTCAAAAGCATTAGAACTCTATTGCTACGATACGTAGACATCTGCAGACGCTATTTCCTTGCAAGGAAATGTCGCATTTACATTCATTTGAATCGTAGACGAGGAATGCATGACACTTCGCAAATCATATTATATCTTACCTTGATACATAGAAATGTGATGCGATATCGCGTTTTAAGAAGCATTAGAACTCTATTGCTACGATACCTAGACATCTGCGGACGCTATTTCCTTGCGAGGGAGTGTCGCATTTACATTCATTTGAAGTGTAGACGAGGAATACATAACACTTCGCAAATCATATTATATCTTATCATGAAAAATAGAAATGAGATGCGATATCGCGTTTTAAGAAGCATTAGAACTCTATTGCTACGATACGTAGACATCTGCAAACGCTATTTCCTTGCAAGGAAGTGTCGCATTTACATTCATTTGAATCGTAGACGAGGAATGCATAACACTTCGCAAATCATATTATATCTTACCATGAAACATAGAAATGAGATGCGATATCGCGTTTTAAGAAGCATTAGAACTTTATTGCTACGATACCTAGACATCTGCGGACGCTATTTCCTTGCAAGGAAGTGTCGCATTTACATTCATTTGAAGTGTAGACGAGGAATACATGATACTTCGCAAATCATATTATATCTTAACATGAAACATAGAAATGAGATGCGATATCGCGATTTAAGAATCATAAGAACTCTATTGCTACGATACCTAGACATCTGCAGACGCTATTTCCTTGCAAGGAAGTGTCGCATTTACATTCATTTGAAGTGTAGACGAGGAATACATAGCACTTCGCAAATCATATTATATCTTACCATGAAACATAGGAATGAGTTGCGATATCGCGTTTTATGAATCATAAGAAATCCATTGCTACGATACGTAAACTACTGCAAACGCTATTTCCTTGCAAAGAAGTGTCGCATTTACATTCATTTGAATCGTAGACGAGGAATGCATAATACTTCGCAAATCATAATATATCTTACCATGAACCATAGAAATGAGATGCGATATCGCGTTTTAAAAAGCATTAGAACTCTATTGCTACGATACGTAGACATCTGCAGACGCTATTTCCTAGCAAGGAAGTGTCGCATTTACATTCATTTGAAGTGTAGACGAGGAATACATGACACTTCGCAAATCATATTTTACCTTACCATGCAACATAGAAATGAGATGCGATATCGCGTTTTAAGAATCATAAGAACTCTATTGCTACGATACGTAGACATCTGCAAACGCTATTTCCTTGCAAGGAAGTGTCGCATTTACATTCATTTGAATCGTAGACGAGGAATGCATAACACTTCGCAAATCATATTATATCTTATCATGAAACATAGAAATGAGATGAGATATCGCGTTTTAAGAAGCATTAGAACTCTATTGCTACGATACCTAGACATCTGCAGACGCTATTTCCTTGCAAGGAAGTGTCGCATTTACATTCATTTGAAGTGTAGACGAGGAATGCATAACACTTAGCAATGAATATTATATCTTACCATGAAACATAGAAATGAGATGCGATATCGCGTTTTAAGAAGCACTAGAACTCTATTGCTACGATACGTAGACATCTGCAAACGCTATTTACTTGCAAGGGAGTGTCGCATTTACATTCATTTGAATCGTAGACGAGGAATGCATAACACTTCGCAATGAATATTATATCTTACCATGAAACATAGAAATGAGATGCAATATCGCGATTTAAGAATCATAAGAACTCTATTGCTACGATACGCAGACATCTGCAAACGCCATTT